>NW_027516027.1:0-66712 GCF_048772815.1 Callospermophilus lateralis | reverse complement strand
TTGACAAGGGTTCAAGGGAAGCACGACAGCTGGAGGCAACCGACGAAAAGCTGCATAGGTCCGAATCCAGCCATGGCGTTGAAGTGCTCTTTCTAGAAGAAGAGCTCAAAGCACAGAAGGCTCAACATGGTCAAGAGGATGAAACGATGGCGCACCTATCAAGAAGGATACAGTCCCTCCAAGGTGAATCTGAATCCCTCAGATCACAAATAGCTGAAGCTAAAACAAACTGGAGACTCTTTCAAGTGAATGAGGAAGAACTGAAGCTGGCAATCAAAGAGGTTTTGAATGAAGGATCCCTACTTCCGCAAACGCAGAGACCAACAATACAAGGAGAAGCTGAAGCACAGAGGGAACAAGGAGGTGTCCAATATAAAGCAAAAATCATATTAGAGGACTCTAAAGTAGCTGGAGAACAAGTTCTAAGGGACACAGAAAATCACATGGAGTCTCTGGGTGAATGCTTGCTGAAGATGATGGATAGGTCTTCTCCAAGCCTGGGAGCCCAAAGGGATGGTGGTCACCTGGAACTGGGAAAGACGAGTGAACCCGAAATTGGTGCTCACTTGGAGGATGAGTCCAAAGGAGCTTTGAGGAACCTGGTTTATGGTGATAAGCTAAAGGCCTCCTTAGAAATCTTGGAAGGAGGAAGAATTCAAAAATGTACTTTCTCATCTGAAGTGGAGAAAACCACGGAAGACCTTACAGAACACCTTAAAAGTCTGCAGACTGAACAGGCATCCTTGCAGTCAGAAAATGCACAGCTGCAAAGTGAGAATGAGACCCTACAGAAGAACTTTAAAGTCATGATGGAACGCTATCAAGAAAATATGATGAAACTGCACAGGAAATTAAGAGTGGAGGAAAACTACCGTGTGGAGCAAGAGGAGAAACTTTCCAAAGTCGAAGAAAAGATGAGCCATACAATAAAAGAGCTGGAGACCTACAGAAAGAGAGCCCAATATCTTGAAGAACAATTGCAGAGTACCATTCATTCCTGTCTGGGGAAGATTATTTCTCTGAGAAAGAAGCACATGCTAGTGAGTTGGCAGCTCGGATTGCTGAAAGAAACCTCAGTTATTTCAGGAAACAAAATGCACGCAACAGACAAAAATTAACTGAGAAGGAGCTTAGATTTGAACTTGTAGAAAAAGATCCCTATGATGCACTGGATGTTTCCAACTCAGCAATGGGCAGAAAGCCTTCTCCAAATGGGCCCTCACCAATAGGTCACCCTTCATCTGAAAGGAGACCTCCTCATTTGGAAAAGAGTGGTCCACTCACACTCTCACCTTTCACTTCAGTGGGAGGAGGAGGAGGGTCAAGGGGCCCTGGAGAATCCTCTGCACCATGCGACTAGCAGTAAAGGAAGAGAATCCAGCTGTCATAAGTTCACTGATTTTCAGAGAGCACCTTCTCAGACTGGGCCCCCCTCTCTCCTCCAGGGGAACAGGCCAGCAGGCTGATGATCCCTCCGCCAGGCCAACCATATTCTTCTGATGCACGTCTTCCTCTACAAAGGCAAGATAGGTTTTACTCAAATTGTGGTAGAGCATCGGGACCAGCAGAACACAGAATTCCTAATATGCCTCCTTTGGACTCTGATGTGCCTGATTCACCTCTCCATGCTGAAAACCAAGCAACTGGCTCTGGCTCTGTGTTGGCACCTTTCCCTCCAGTCAGAGGTGCCTTGCTTCCAGTTGACCCAAGGAGTCAGTTCCTGAGAAGAGGACCTTTTTTTTCCTCCACCTCTCCCAGGAAACTTGTCTGGGAACCTGGAGATTATGTTCCACCTGACCCGCCACCCACTCCATTTCCAATGCGAAGTGTCTATGCAGGGAGGGGGTTTTCCTCACAATCTTCCCCCAAGAGCTGGAATTCAGCCCTCTACACCCCCATTCTGAAAGTACAAGTGAGTTCCCTGAAGGGTTCCTTCCACCTGCAAATGAGCCTGTTACTCAACATCCAGAACCAAACAAGAAACCTCATGCTGTTGCTCTCTCTTCAAATGTAATTTGACTTATCTCTCATTTTTAGTTTTTGAGTAACTGCTTTTACTTCAGTAATTGACTATACTTTGGCTCCAATTGAAGCTCAATGAAACAATAATCCTTAAGATACTATTTTGTAAATAAAGATGGTTTACGTAGGAATCTTACGAGTAAATTATTCCTATTTTATGTCATTCCAGAGAACAGCATTTAATCTGATGAAGCCACTCTTACATAAACAAGAATGGGAGTTCTAGGTACTTGTAATCTAGCTGATGCAAATATCTTTTAAACTCCCAACAAAGAAGTGTATTTAGTATGACTGTAGCAAATGTAAAGTGACTTTAGGCTTAATGAAAAAGTGTCACTGATTTAGAGACTGGTTGGGCATTTCAGCTAGTTTTTCCATATCAGAATAACTAGAGCATGGGAGGACTAAAGGAGAGAACACAACTCAACATGTCAGGGAAACAGGAGATCTCAACTACAAAGAAAAATGAAGACCTCTTTTTTATATTGGTTGCTTAAAACCTTACATAGCTCTTGAGATACCATATTTCCTACATTAGACTCAAGTGAGTTATGAACTCCCATTTTGACCCCATATTCAGATTGCACAATCACATTGTTTACACATCCACGTTTTTACAAAATGCCATATTAGTAACTGTTGTATTCTGCTACCTTTTCTGGCCTCTACTATATCCCCTCTCCTGCCCTCCCATCTTCTCTCTCTATCCCGTCTGCTGTAATTGAACGTTTGGGAATTGGAAACCGCACTTTAAACTCACTCTCCTCCCCTTTTTCCCTTCTGTCAAATTACTCATCATCTTCTTCTATTTCTCCTCCTCCTCCTCCTCTTCCTCCTCCTCCTGATACCTTTAATTCATTCATCATACACTCATGCATTGGTTCATTCATTCCTTTCACACATGGTGTTGGGGATCCAACTCAGGACCTTTGAAAGTGTGAAGCCAGCACTCTAGTGCTGAGCCAAAACCCCAGCACCTGTCTTTTGGATTTTATGACTGTTTATATGAAATTCAGAATCGCATTCTGCTATGGTTCACTGATATGTGGACTGACCTAGTCCTTGTTTTCTGGGAGACTTTTGGAAAATATACATGAATTATAAGGAGATTGAAATGAAGAAACAAAGAGGAAATTCCCCAATTTCTTATTCTTAGATTCCATACTCTGACTCTGCCTACCTACTGTAAAAACTTTTAAACTCTTACTCCCCATTTCTATATCATTGCCAACAAGTGAACATTCACTGCCCTGCAACAAACCAGAGAACTCACATTGAACAATGTTTCCCCAGTAGAGACCAAGACACAATACTTATTAAAAAAATACCCTAGTTATGAATTAGTAGGTAAAGCTTTATTTGAGTGTTAAATGTGCTCTAATTATGTGTTTGTGTGTTTGTTGGTGTGTGTGGTGTGTGGGCGTGTGTGCTTGTGTGTAAAACAAGCACTGAGGTGTAAAATAAATGCAGGATTGCAACGGCCTTCTTAAAAATAAGAAGCAACTTTATCACATTTGAAGCCCAGTGAAGAATCTGCCTGCTACTTAACCTACAATTAATTGAAATGTGAAAAATTCAGGCCTAGAAAAACAAAGCCAACATACATACTGAATCTAATCAGTCTGTCTCACCTGTTTTCTAACCAATCCTTTAAATAAACCTAAATGGCCAGCGTAAAACATCAGTTGTTCTAAACGAGTGGACGGATGTCCCCTGTCATGGGCTGTGTAAAATACATGGAGGATCCGGCACTGATTGTTATCTAGAATGACTTCTGCCTGAACTACTATTGGAGGATTGTTGCTGATATACTGCGGTTCTTATACCAGTAAACTGGAATGAAGGTAATTTCAGGCTGCAAAGGAATAAATTGATTTTACTAACTGGTTTTTGGAAAACACTGCCATGAAAAATTATCAATATGTTCATAAAGGCATCTACATGTCTCTTCACAAGGGTTTTACTTAATGGGGGAGGTGGTGAGGTCTGGATATAACTGAACTGTCCATTAGTAGGTAGAACAATATAATGGGAATCTGAGTGCACATTCCGGTTTGAACTCAATCTAGGTAACATGGATTCATCTCTGTGTAATAGGCCTGCTTCTGAAAAACACAATGTAGAGCTCCAAAAGCAGAACGATACTCTCAGAATACCATGTTATGTTTGTAAATAGATAGACAGATAGATATACAGAAATCAAAAATCTGAAAACGGTCTGGAAGTGTACATTTCAATAACTTACAATGTCAGTAGTGGGGGATTAATAGCAGATCAAGGAGACTGTATCTGCATGCGAAATGGTTCAATTTTTGAAAGAGTTTTTTAAATGAAAATGGACAAAAAATTGAAAGGGTTACAGTAAGTGTTGAGGAGTGACTTGACAAAAGGAGCACAGAGGTGAGAAAGAATTAAGTAGAGTTCAATAGAACCAGGTATAATTTCTGTACACATGACTCCATGAACAGGAGCAAAGGGGACACTTAAAGAAATCATAGGACTAAGGAGAGATCAGGATTAGGAGGGTTTGTACTAGTCTAGAAATGCTGACCTGAAAACCAACTAAAGTTCTCAACTCCTTCTTCTGAGGAACATTAGCTGTACCGTGCTTTTCAAAAATGACTTGTCATGACTGATTTATGCCCATGTTAGCAACTCTTCTGAAATTACTTTGAAAGTAGACTCATGTGAGAGTTTCTCTTTAGAGATAATTCAAATTACTTGCATAGGAAGTGGCAGCAGGTCTGGGGATGTTGTAGCTCAGTGGCAGTGACCTTGCCTAGCTTGGGGCTGGCCTGCCATGGACTTTCACCCCAAACACTTGCAAGAAAAGAGAAGGAAGGGAAGGGAGAGAGAAAGTTGGAAGGGAGGAAGGCAAAGTTGGAGGGATGGAGGGAGGTAGAAAAGAAGGAAGAAGAAAAGGAGAAAAACCAGGAAGGGAGGAAGGAAGGTAGGAAATAGGGAGAGCACAAGGGCAGGGAAAGGACTGAGTCACTCAAACAAAAGGCAAGGGACACAAAGACCAATATAGGCCATAAAAGCTGTTTGAACAGTTTAGTCAGCTTTAGAATTTGAGTGACATCAAACTGAATGTTATTATGACTGGATGGAATCTTCCTACTAACCCCGCCTTGGCCTGGCCTAAACCAAATCAAGGGGTGGGTGGCATGGAGAGGAATTCTCTCTGGCTGGAGTGGGAGGGACCTAAACCTGTGGCACTTGAGGATGCACCGGGTAGGGAAGCGGACAAGACTGCCCTGATGGGCATTTGAGCACAACAAGGCTCCTGGGAGCCTTTGATCATGGCTCCCACCGCCATACGCCCACCACCCACCATACGCCCAGCCCCTGAAGGGGATCACAGTGGTCTGCTCCGTTGCCTGGTGCAGGTTGGAGTTCCTGACCAAACACCTGAGTGTCCACAGCCTGTGTTGGCCTGCCTGGGCAGGCTGTGGTTGTGGTGGCAAGAGCCAAAGCTGTGTTGGCGTGATGGAGGAGCCAAGGGCTGCCTCTCAGCCATACTAGTGGGTGGTTCTGGAAGAAGCACCCAGGGTTGTGGCAGCATTGTCCGAAGACATGAAGCCAGGCCATCTTCCTTATGGCTTTCCTTGGGAGTTGGTGATGTGTACAGCTCTTGGATTTTCCGCTGTTCTCTCACTTTTCTGGAGAGGTTTTCAGTCGGTTCGTAGCAGGCTTTACGTGGGAAGAGAAAAAAGGCTGGCTCTAAATCTTGCTGGACTTATTGAGGCAAAATGTGGACTTCTTGAAAAAGTGAGCCTTGTTGAAAAAGAACATGAAGGCTTAGAATCACCTTTAAAGGATTGCAGGTTTGACAAGGGTTCAAGGGAAGCACGACAGCTGGAGGCAACCGACGAAAAGCTGCATAGGTCCGAATCCAGCCATGGCGTTGAAGTGCTCTTTCTAGAAGAAGAGCTCAAAGCACAGAAGGCTCAACATGGTCAAGAGGATGAAACGATGGCGCACCTATCAAGAAGGATACAGTCCCTCCAAGGTGAATCTGAATCCCTCAGATCACAAATAGCTGAAGCTAAAACAAACTGGAGACTCTTTCAAGTGAATGAGGAAGAACTGAAGCTGGCAATCAAAGAGGTTTTGAATGAAGGATCCCTACTTCCGCAAACGCAGAGACCAACAATACAAGGAGAAGCTGAAGCACAGAGGGAACAAGGAGGTGTCCAATATAAAGCAAAAATCATATTAGAGGACTCTAAAGTAGCTGGAGAACAAGTTCTAAGGGACACAGAAAATCACATGGAGTCTCTGGGTGAATGCTTGCTGAAGATGATGGATAGGTCTTCTCCAAGCCTGGGAGCCCAAAGGGATGGTGGTCACCTGGAACTGGGAAAGACGAGTGAACCCGAAATTGGTGCTCACTTGGAGGATGAGTCCAAAGGAGCTTTGAGGAACCTGGTTTATGGTGATAAGCTAAAGGCCTCCTTAGAAATCTTGGAAGGAGGAAGAATTCAAAAATGTACTTTCTCATCTGAAGTGGAGAAAACCACGGAAGACCTTACAGAACACCTTAAAAGTCTGCAGACTGAACAGGCATCCTTGCAGTCAGAAAATGCACAGCTGCAAAGTGAGAATGAGACCCTACAGAAGAACTTTAAAGTCATGATGGAACGCTATCAAGAAAATATGATGAAACTGCACAGGAAATTAAGAGTGGAGGAAAACTACCGTGTGGAGCAAGAGGAGAAACTTTCCAAAGTCGAAGAAAAGATGAGCCATACAATAAAAGTGCTGGAGACCTACAGAAAGAGAGCCCAATATCTTGAAGAACAATTGAGGAGAACCATTCATTCCTGTCTGGGGAAGATTATTTCCTCTGAGAAAGAAGCACATGCTAGTGAGTTGGCAGCTCGGATTGCTGAAAGAAACCTCAGTTATTTCAGGAAACAAAATGCACGCAACAGACAAAAATTAACTGAGAAGGAGCTTAGATTTGAACTTGTAGAAAAAGATCCCTATGATGCACTGGATGTTTCCAACTCAGCAATGGGCAGAAAGCCTTCTCCAAATGGGCCCTCACCAATAGGTCACCCTTCATCTGAAAGGAGACCTCCTCATTTGGAAAAGAGTGGTCCACTCACACTCTCACCTTTCACTCCAGTGGGAGGAGGAGGAGGGTCAAGGGGCCCTGGAGAATCCTCTGCACCATGCGACTAGCAGTAAAGGAAGAGAATCCAGCTGTCATAAGTTCACTGATTTTCAGAGAGCACCTTCTCAGACTGGGCCCCTCTCTCCTCCAGGGGAACAGGCCAGCAGGCTGATGATCCCTCCGCCAGGCCAACCATATTCTTCTGATGCACGTCTTCCTCTACAAAGGCAAGATAGGTTTTACTCAAATTGTGGTAGAGCATCGGGACCAGCAGAACACAGAATTCCTAATATGCCTCCTTTGGACTCTGATGTGCCTGATTCACCTCTCCATGCTGAAAACCAAGCAACTGGCTCTGGCTCTGTGTTGGCACCTTTCCCTCCAGTCAGAGGTGCCTTGCTTCCAGTTGACCCAAGGAGTCAGTTCATGAGAAGAGGACCTTTTTTTTCCTCCACCTCTCCCAGGAAACTTGTCTGGGAACCTGGAGATTATGTTCCACCTGACCCGCCACCCACTCCATTTCCAATGCGAAGTGTCTATGCAGGGAGGGGGTTTTCCTCACAATCTTCCCCCAAGAGCTGGAATTCAGCCTTCTACACCCCCATTCTGAAAGTACAAGTGAGTTCCCTGAAGGGTTCCTTCCACCTGCAAATGAGCCTGTTACTCAACATCCAGAACCAAACAAGAAACCTCATGCTGTTGCTCTCTCTTCAAATGTAATTTGACTTATCTCTCATTTTTAGTTTTTGAGTAACTGCTTTTACTTCAGTAATTGACTATACTTTGGCTCCAATTGAAGCTCAATGAAACAATAATCCTTAAGATACTATTTTGTAAATAAAGATGGTTTACGTAGGAATCTTACGAGTAAATTATTCCTATTTTATGTCATTCCAGAGAACAGCATTTAATCTGATGAAGCCACTCTTACATAAACAAGAATGGGAGTTCTAGGTACTTGTAATCTAGCTGATGGAAATATCTTTTAAACTCCCAACAAAGAAGTGTATTTAGTATGACTGTAGCAAATGTAAAGTGACTTTAGGCTTAATGAAAAAGTGTCACTGATTTAGAGACTGGTTGGGCATTTCAGCTAGTTTTTCCATATCAGAATAACTAGAGCATGGGAGGACTAAAGGAGAGAACACAACTCAACATGTCAGGGAAACAGGAGATCTCAACTACAAAGAAAAATGAAGACCTCTTTTTTATATTGGTTGCTTAAAACCTTACATAGCTCTTGAGATACCATATTTCCTACATTAGACTCAAGTGAGTTATGAACTCCCATTTTGACCCCATATTCAGATTGCACAATCACATTGTTTACACATCCACGTTTTTACAAAATGCCATATTAGTAACTGTTGTATTCTACTACCTTTTCTGGCCTCTACTATATCCCCTCTCCTGCCCTCCCATCTTCTCTCTCTATCCCGTCTGCTGTAATTGAACGTTTGAGAATTGGAAACCACACTTTAAACTCACTCTCCTCCCCTTTTTCCCTTCTGTCAAATTACTCATCATCTTCTTCTATTTCTCCTCCTCCTCCTCCATTTCCTCCTCCTCCTGATACCTTTAATTCATTCATCATACACTCATGCATTGGTTCATTCATTCCTTTCACACATGGTGTTGGGGATCCAACTCAGGACCTTTGAAAGTGTGAAGCCAGCACTCTAGTGCTGAGCCAAAACCCCAGCACCTGTCTTTTGGATTTTATGACTGTTTATATGAAATTCAGAATCGCATTCTGCTATGGTTCACTGATATGTGGATTGACCTAGTCCTTGTTTTCTGGGAGACTTTTGGAAAATATACATGAATTATTAGGAGATTGAAATGGAGAAACAAAGAGGAAATTCCCCAATTTCTTATTGTTAGATTCCATACTCTGACTCTGCCTACCTACTGTAAAAACTTTTAAACTCTTACTCCCCATTTCTATATCATTGCCAACAAGTGAACATTCACTGCCCTACAACAAACCAGAGAACTCACATTGAACAATGTTTCCCCAGTAGAGACCAAGACACAATACTTATTAAAAAAATACCCTAGTTATGAATTAGTAGGTAAAGCTTTATTTGAGTGTTAAATGTGCTCTAATTATGTGTTTGTGTGTTTGTTGGTGTGTGTGGTGTGTGGGCGTGTGTGCTTGTGTGTAAAACAAGCACTGAGGTGTAAAATAAATGCAGGATTGCAACGGCCTTCTTAAAAATAAGAAGCAACTTTATCACATTTGAAGCCCAGTGAAGAATCTGCCTGCTACTTAACCTACAATTAATTGAAATGTGAAAAATTCAGGCCTAGAAAAACAAAGCCAACATACATACTGAATCTAATCAGTCTGTCTCACCTGTTTTCTAACCAATCCTTTAAATAAACCTAAATGGCCAGCGTAAAACATCAGTTGTTCTAAACGAGTGGACGGATGTCCCCTGTCATGGGCTGTGTAAAATACATGGAGGATCCGGCACTGATTGTTATCTAGAATGACTTCTGCCTGAACTACTATTGGAGAATTGTTGCTGATATACTGCGGTTCTTATACCAGTAAACTGGAATGAAGGTAATTTCAGGCTGCAAAGGAATAAATTGATTTTACTAACTGGTTTTTGGAAAACACTGCCATGAAAAATTATCAATATGTTCATAAAGGCATCTACATGTCTCTTCACAAGGGTTTTACTTAATGGGGGAGGTGGTGAGGTCTGGATATAACTGAACTGTCCATTAGTAGGTAGAACAATATAATGGGAATCTGAGTGCACATTCCGGTTTGAACTCAATCTAGGTAACATGGATTCATCTCTGTGTAATAGGCCTGCTTCTGAAAAACACAATGTAGAGCTCCAAAAGCAGAACGATACTCTCAGAATACCATGTTATGTTTGTAAATAGATAGACAGATAGATATACAGAAATCAAAAATCTGAAAACGGTCTGGCAGTGTACATTTCAATAACTTACAATGTCAGTAGTGGGGGATTAATAGCAGATCAAGAAGACTGTATCTGCATGCGAAATGGTTCAATTTTTGAAAGAGTTTTTTAAATGAAAATGGACAAAAAATTGAAAGGGTTACAGTAAGTGTTGAGGAGTGACTTGACAAAAGGAGCACAGAGGTGAGAAAGAATTAAGTAGAGTTCAATAGAACCAGGTATAATTTCTGTACACATGACTCCATGAACAGGAGCAAAGGGGACACTTAAAGAAATCATAGGACTAAGGAGAGATCAGGATTAGGAGGCTTTGTACTATTCTAGAAATGCTGACCTGAAAACCAACTAAAGTTCTCAACTCCTTCTTCTGAGGAACATTAGCTGTGCCGTGCTTTTCAAAAATGACTTGTCATGACTGATTTATGCCCATGTTAGCAACTCTTCTGAAATTACTTTGAAAGTAGACTCATGTGAGAGTTTCTCTTTAGAGATAATTCAAATTACTTGCATAGGAAGTGGCAGCAGGTCTGGGGATGTTGTAGCTCAGTGGCAGTGACCTTGCCTAGCTTGGGGCTGGCCTGCCATGGACTTTCACCCCAAACACTTGCAAGAAAAGAGAAGGAAGGGAAGGGAGAGAGAAAGTTGGAAGGGAGGAAGGCAAAGTTGGAGGGATGGAGGGAGGTAGAAAAGAAGGAAGAAGAAAAGGAGAAAAACCAGGAAGGGAGGAAGGAAGGTAGGAAATAGGGAGAGCACAAGGGCAGGGAAAGGACTGAGTCACTCAAACAAAAGGCAAGGGACACAAAGACCAATATCGGCCATAAAAGCTGTTTGAACAGTTTAGTCAGCTTTAGAATTTGAGTGACATCAAACTGAATGTTATTATGACTGGATGGAATCTTCCTACTAACCCCGCCTTGGCCTGGCCTAAACCAAATCAAGGGGTGGGTGGCATGGAGAGGAATTCTCTCTGGCTGGAGTGGGAGGGACCTAAACCTGTGGCACTTGAGGATGCACCGGGTAGGGAAGCGGACAAGACTGCCCTGATGGGCATTTGAGCACAACAAGGCTCCTGGGAGCCTTTGATCATGGCTCCCACCGCCATACGCCCACCACCCACCATACGCCCAGCCCCTGAAGGGGATCACAGTGGTCTGCTCCGTTGCCTGGTGCAGGTTGGAGTTCCTGACCAAACACCTGAGTGTCCACAGCCTGTGTTGGCCTGCCTGGGCAGGCTGTGGTTGTGGTGGCAAGAGCCAAAGCTGTGTTGGCGTGATGGAGGAGCCAAGGGCTGCCTCTCAGCCATACTAGTGGGTGGTTCTGGAAGAAGCGCCCAGGGTTGTGGCAGCATTGTCCGAAGACATGAAGCCAGGCCATCTTCCTTATGGCTTTCCTTGGGAGTTGGTGATGTGTACAGCTCTTGGATTTTCCGCTGTTCTCTCACTTTTCTGGAGAGGTTTTCAGTCGGTTCGTAGCAGGCTTTACGTGGGAAGAGAAAAAAGGCTGGCTCTAAATCTTGCTGGACTTATTGAGGCAAAATGTGGACTTCTTGAAAAAGTGAGCCTTGTTGAAAAAGAACATGAAGGCTTAGAATCACCTTTAAAGGATTGCAGGTTTGACAAGGGTTCAAGGGAAGCACGACAGCTGGAGGCAACCGACGAAAAGCTGCATAGGTCCGAATCCAGCCATGGCGTTGAAGTGCTCTTTCTAGAAGAAGAGCTCAAAGCACAGAAGGCTCAACATGGTCAAGAGGATGAAACGATGGCGCACCTATCAAGAAGGATACAGTCCCTCCAAGGTGAATCTGAATCCCTCAGATCACAAATAGCTGAAGCTAAAACAAACTGGAGACTCTTTCAAGTGAATGAGGAAGAACTGAAGCTGGCAATCAAAGAGGTTTTGAATGAAGGATCCCTACTTCCGCAAACGCAGAGACCAACAATACAAGGAGAAGCTGAAGCACAGAGGGAACAAGGAGGTGTCCAATATAAAGCAAAAATCATATTAGAGGACTCTAAAGTAGCTGGAGAACAAGTTCTAAGGGACACAGAAAATCACATGGAGTCTCTGGGTGAATGCTTGCTGAAGATGATGGATAGGTCTTCTCCAAGCCTGGGAGCCCAAAGGGATGGTGGTCACCTGGAACTGGGAAAGACGAGTGAACCCGAAATTGGTGCTCACTTGGAGGATGAGTCCAAAGGAGCTTTGAGGAACCTGGTTTATGGTGATAAGCTAAAGGCCTCCTTAGAAATCTTGGAAGGAGGAAGAATTCAAAAATGTACTTTCTCATCTGAAGTGGAGAAAACCACGGAAGACCTTACAGAACACCTTAAAAGTCTGCAGACTGAACAGGCATCCTTGCAGTCAGAAAATGCACAGCTGCAAAGTGAGAATGAGACCCTACAGAAGAACTTTAAAGTCATGATGGAACGCTATCAAGAAAATATGATGAAACTGCACAGGAAATTAAGAGTGGAGGAAAACTACCGTGTGGAGCAAGAGGAGAAACTTTCCAAAGTCGAAGAAAAGATGAGCCATACAATAAAAGAGCTGGAGACCTACAGAAAGAGAGCCCAATATCTTGAAGAACAATTGCAGAGTACCATTCATTCCTGTCTGGGGAAGATTATTTCCTCTGAGAAAGAAGCACATGCTAGTGAGTTGGCAGCTCGGATTGCTGAAAGAAACCTCAGTTATTTCAGGAAACAAAATGCACGCAACAGACAAAAATTAACTGAGAAGGAGCTTAGATTTGAACTTGTAGAAAAAGATCCCTATGATGCACTGGATGTTTCCAACTCAGCAATGGGCAGAAAGCCTTCTCCAAATGGGCCCTCACCAATAGGTCACCCTTCATCTGAAAGGAGACCTCCTCATTTGGAAAAGAGTGGTCCACTCACACTCTCACCTTTCACTTCAGTGGGAGGAGGAGGAGGGTCAAGGGGCCCTGGAGAATCCTCTGCACCATGCGACTAGCAGTAAAGGAAGAGAATCCAGCTGTCATAAGTTCACTGATTTTCAGAGAGCACCTTCTCAGACTGGGCCCCCCTCTCTCCTCCAGGGGAACAGGCCAGCAGGCTGATGATCCCTCCGCCAGGCCAACCATATTCTTCTGATGCACGTCTTCCTCTACAAAGGCAAGATAGGTTTTACTCAAATTGTGGTAGAGCATCGGGACCAGCAGAACACAGAATTCCTAATATGCCTCCTTTGGACTCTGATGTGCCTGATTCACCTCTCCATGCTGAAAACCAAGCAACTGGCTCTGGCTCTGTGTTGGCACCTTTCCCTCCAGTCAGAGGTGCCTTGCTTCCAGTTGACCCAAGGAGTCAGTTCCTGAGAAGAGGACCTTTTTTTTCCTCCACCTCTCCCAGGAAACTTGTCTGGGAACCTGGAGATTATGTTCCACCTGACCCGCCACCCACTCCATTTCCAATGCGAAGTGTCTATGCAGGGAGGGGGTTTTCCTCACAATCTTCCCCCAAGAGCTGGAATTCAGCCCTCTACACCCCCATTCTGAAAGTACAAGTGAGTTCCCTGAAGGGTTCCTTCCACCTGCAAATGAGCCTGTTACTCAACATCCAGAACCAAACAAGAAACCTCATGCTGTTGCTCTCTCTTCAAATGTAATTTGACTTATCTCTCATTTTTAGTTTTTGAGTAACTGCTTTTACTTCAGTAATTGACTATACTTTGGCTCCAATTGAAGCTCAATGAAACAATAATCCTTAAGATACTATTTTGTAAATAAAGATGGTTTACGTAGGAATCTTACGAGTAAATTATTCCTATTTTATGTCATTCCAGAGAACAGCATTTAATCTGATGAAGCCACTCTTACATAAACAAGAATGGGAGTTCTAGGTACTTGTAATCTAGCTGATGGAAATATCTTTTAAACTCCCAACAAAGAAGTGTATTTAGTATGACTGTAGCAAATGTAAAGTGACTTTAGGCTTAATGAAAAAGTGTCACTGATTTAGAGACTGGTTGGGCATTTCAGCTAGTTTTTCCATATCAGAATAACTAGAGCATGGGAGGACTAAAGGAGAGAACACAACTCAACATGTCAGGGAAACAGGAGATCTCAACTACAAAGAAAAATGAAGACCTCTTTTTTATATTGGTTGCTTAAAACCTTACATAGCTCTTGAGATACCATATTTCCTACATTAGACTCAAGTGAGTTATGAACTCCCATTTTGACCCCATATTCAGATTGCACAATCACATTGTTTACACATCCACGTTTTTACAAAATGCCATATTAGTAACTGTTGTATTCTGCTACCTTTTCTGGCCTCTACTATATCCCCTCTCCTGCCCTCCCATCTTCTCTCTCTATCCCGTCTGCTGTAATTGAACGTTTGGGAATTGGAAACCGCACTTTAAACTCACTCTCCTCCCCTTTTTCCCTTCTGTCAAATTACTCATCATCTTCTTCTATTTCTCCTCCTCCTCCTCCTCTTCCTCCTCCTCCTGATACCTTTAATTCATTCATCATACACTCATGCATTGGTTCATTCATTCCTTTCACACATGGTGTTGGGGATCCAACTCAGGACCTTTGAAAGTGTGAAGCCAGCACTCTAGTGCTGAGCCAAAACCCCAGCACCTGTCTTTTGGATTTTATGACTGTTTATATGAAATTCAGAATCGCATTCTGCTATGGTTCACTGATATGTGGACTGACCTAGTCCTTGTTTTCTGGGAGACTTTTGGAAAATATACATGAATTATAAGGAGATTGAAATGAAGAAACAAAGAGGAAATTCCCCAATTTCTTATTCTTAGATTCCATACTCTGACTCTGCCTACCTACTGTAAAAACTTTTAAACTCTTACTCCCCATTTCTATATCATTGCCAACAAGTGAACATTCACTGCCCTGCAACAAACCAGAGAACTCACATTGAACAATGTTTCCCCAGTAGAGACCAAGACACAATACTTATTAAAAAAATACCCTAGTTATGAATTAGTAGGTAAAGCTTTATTTGAGTGTTAAATGTGCTCTAATTATGTGTTTGTGTGTTTGTTGGTGTGTGTGGTGTGTGGGCGTGTGTGCTTGTGTGTAAAACAAGCACTGAGGTGTAAAATAAATGCAGGATTGCAACGGCCTTCTTAAAAATAAGAAGCAACTTTATCACATTTGAAGCCCAGTGAAGAATCTGCCTGCTACTTAACCTACAATTAATTGAAATGTGAAAAATTCAGGCCTAGAAAAACAAAGCCAACATACATACTGAATCTAATCAGTCTGTCTCACCTGTTTTCTAACCAATCCTTTAAATAAACCTAAATGGCCAGCGTAAAACATCAGTTGTTCTAAACGAGTGGACGGATGTCCCCTGTCATGGGCTGTGTAAAATACATGGAGGATCCGGCACTGATTGTTATCTAGAATGACTTCTGCCTGAACTACTATTGGAGGATTGTTGCTGATATACTGCGGTTCTTATACCAGTAAACTGGAATGAAGGTAATTTCAGGCTGCAAAGGAATAAATTGATTTTACTAACTGGTTTTTGGAAAACACTGCCATGAAAAATTATCAATATGTTCATAAAGGCATCTACATGTCTCTTCACAAGGGTTTTACTTAATGGGGGAGGTGGTGAGGTCTGGATATAACTGAACTGTCCATTAGTAGGTAGAACAATATAATGGGAATCTGAGTGCACATTCCGGTTTGAACTCAATCTAGGTAACATGGATTCATCTCTGTGTAATAGGCCTGCTTCTGAAAAACACAATGTAGAGCTCCAAAAGCAGAACGATACTCTCAGAATACCATGTTATGTTTGTAAATAGATAGACAGATAGATATACAGAAATCAAAAATCTGAAAACGGTCTGGAAGTGTACATTTCAATAACTTACAATGTCAGTAGTGGGGGATTAATAGCAGATCAAGGAGACTGTATCTGCATGCGAAATGGTTCAATTTTTGAAAGAGTTTTTTAAATGAAAATGGACAAAAAATTGAAAGGGTTACAGTAAGTGTTGAGGAGTGACTTGACAAAAGGAGCACAGAGGTGAGAAAGAATTAAGTAGAGTTCAATAGAACCAGGTATAATTTCTGTACACATGACTCCATGAACAGGAGCAAAGGGGACACTTAAAGAAATCATAGGACTAAGGAGAGATCAGGATTAGGAGGCTTTGTACTAGTCTAGAAATGCTGACCTGAAAACCAACTAAAGTTCTCAACTCCTTCTTCTGAGGAACATTAGCTGTGCCGTGCTTTTCAAAAATGACTTGTCATGACTGATTTATGCCCATGTTAGCAACTCTTCTGAAATTACTTTGAAAGTAGACTCATGTGAGAGTTTCTCTTTAGAGATAATTCAAATTACTTGCATAGGAAGTGGCAGCAGGTCTGGGGATGTTGTAGCTCAGTGGCAGTGACCTTGCCTAGCTTGGGGCTGGCCTGCCATGGACTTTCACCCCAAACACTTGCAAGAAAAGAGAAGGAAGGGAAGGGAGAGAGAAAGTTGGAAGGGAGGAAGGCAAAGTTGGAGGGATGGAGGGAGGTAGAAAAGAAGGAAGAAGAAAAGGAGAAAAACCAGGAAGGGAGGAAGGAAGGTAGGAAATAGGGAGAGCACAAGGGCAGGGAAAGGACTGAGTCACTCAAACAAAAGGCAAGGGACACAAAGACCAATATCGGCCATAAAAGCTGTTTGAACAGTTTAGTCAGCTTTAGAATTTGAGTGACATCAAACTGAATGTTATTATGACTGGATGGAATCTTCCTACTAACCCCGCCTTGGCCTGGCCTAAACCAAATCAAGGGGTGGGTGGCATGGAGAGGAATTCTCTCTGGCTGGAGTGGGAGGGACCTAAACCTGTGGCACTTGAGGATGCACCGGGTAGGGAAGCGGACAAGACTGCCCTGATGGGCATTTGAGCACAACAAGGCTCCTGGGAGCCTTTGATCATGGCTCCCACCGCCATACGCCCACCACCCACCATACGCCCAGCCCCTGAAGGGGATCACAGTGGTCTGCTCCGTTGCCTGGTGCAGGTTGGAGTTCCTGACCAAACACCTGAGTGTCCACAGCCTGTGTTGGCCTGCCTGGGCAGGCTGTGGTTGTGGTGGCAAGAGCCAAAGCTGTGTTGGCGTGATGGAGGAGCCAAGGGCTGCCTCTCAGCCATACTAGTGGGTGGTTCTGGAAGAAGCACCCAGGGTTGTGGCAGCATTGTCCGAAGACATGAAGCCAGGCCATCTTCCTTATGGCTTTCCTTGGGAGTTGGTGATGTGTACAGCTCTTGGATTTTCCGCTGTTCTCTCACTTTTCTGGAGAGGTTTTCAGTCGGTTCGTAGCAGGCTTTACGTGGGAAGAGAAAAAAGGCTGGCTCTAAATCTTGCTGGACTTATTGAGGCAAAATGTGGACTTCTTGAAAAAGTGAGCCTTGTTGAAAAAGAACATGAAGGCTTAGAATCACCTTTAAAGGATTGCAGGTTTGACAAGGGTTCAAGGGAAGCACGACAGCTGGAGGCAACCGACGAAAAGCTGCATAGGTCCGAATCCAGCCATGGCGTTGAAGTGCTCTTTCTAGAAGAAGAGCTCAAAGCACAGAAGGCTCAACATGGTCAAGAGGATGAAACGATGGCGCACCTATCAAGAAGGATACAGTCCCTCCAAGGTGAATCTGAATCCCTCAGATCACAAATAGCTGAAGCTAAAACAAACTGGAGACTCTTTCAAGTGAATGAGGAAGAACTGAAGCTGGCAATCAAAGAGGTTTTGAATGAAGGATCCCTACTTCCGCAAACGCAGAGACCAACAATACAAGGAGAAGCTGAAGCACAGAGGGAACAAGGAGGTGTCCAATATAAAGCAAAAATCATATTAGAGGACTCTAAAGTAGCTGGAGAACAAGTTCTAAGGGACACAGAAAATCACATGGAGTCTCTGGGTGAATGCTTGCTGAAGATGATGGATAGGTCTTCTCCAAGCCTGGGAGCCCAAAGGGATGGTGGTCACCTGGAACTGGGAAAGACGAGTGAACCCGAAATTGGTGCTCACTTGGAGGATGAGTCCAAAGGAGCTTTGAGGAACCTGGTTTATGGTGATAAGCTAAAGGCCTCCTTAGAAATCTTGGAAGGAGGAAGAATTCAAAAATGTACTTTCTCATCTGAAGTGGAGAAAACCACGGAAGACCTTACAGAACACCTTAAAAGTCTGCAGACTGAACAGGCATCCTTGCAGTCAGAAAATGCACAGCTGCAAAGTGAGAATGAGACCCTACAGAAGAACTTTAAAGTCATGATGGAACGCTATCAAGAAAATATGATGAAACTGCACAGGAAATTAAGAGTGGAGGAAAACTACCGTGTGGAGCAAGAGGAGAAACTTTCCAAAGTCGAAGAAAAGATGAGCCATACAATAAAAGAGCTGGAGACCTACAGAAAGAGAGCCCAATATCTTGAAGAACAATTGCAGAGTACCATTCATTCCTGTCTGGGGAAGATTATTTCCTCTGAGAAAGAAGCACATGCTAGTGAGTTGGCAGCTCGGATTGCTGAAAGAAACCTCAGTTATTTCAGGAAACAAAATGCACGCAACAGACAAAAATTAACTGAGAAGGAGCTTAGATTTGAACTTGTAGAAAAAGATCCCTATGATGCACTGGATGTTTCCAACTCAGCAATGGGCAGAAAGCCTTCTCCAAATGGGCCCTCACCAATAGGTCACCCTTCATCTGAAAGGAGACCTCCTCATTTGGAAAAGAGTGGTCCACTCACACTCTCACCTTTCACTCCAGTGGGAGGAGGAGGAGGGTCAAGGGGCCCTGGAGAATCCTCTGCACCATGCGACTAGCAGTAAAGGAAGAGAATCCAGCTGTCATAAGTTCACTGATTTTCAGAGAGCACCTTCTCAGACTGGGCCCCCCTCTCTCCTCCAGGGGAACAGGCCAGCAGGCTGATGATCCCTCCGCCAGGCCAACCATATTCTTCTGATGCACGTCTTCCTCTACAAAGGCAAGATAGGTTTTACTCAAATTGTGGTAGAGCATCGGGACCAGCAGAACACAGAATTCCTAATATGCCTCCTTTGGACTCTGATGTGCCTGATTCACCTCTCCATGCTGAAAACCAAGCAACTGGCTCTGGCTCTGTGTTGGCACCTTTCCCTCCAGTCAGAGGTGCCTTGCTTCCAGTTGACCCAAGGAGTCAGTTCCTGAGAAGAGGACCTTTTTTTTCCTCCACCTCTCCCAGGAAACTTGTCTGGGAACCTGGAGATTATGTTCCACCTGACCCGCCACCCACTCCATTTCCAATGCGAAGTGTCTATGCAGGGAGGGGGTTTTCCTCACAATCTTCCCCCAAGAGCTGGAATTCAGCCCTCTACACCCCCATTCTGAAAGTACAAGTGAGTTCCCTGAAGGGTTCCTTCCACCTGCAAATGAGCCTGTTACTCAACATCCAGAACCAAACAAGAAACCTCATGCTGTTGCTCTCTCTTCAAATGTAATTTGACTTATCTCTCATTTTTAGTTTTTGAGTAACTGCTTTTACTTCAGTAATTGACTATACTTTGGCTCCAATTGAAGCTCAATGAAACAATAATCCTTAAGATACTATTTTGTAAATAAAGATGGTTTACGTAGGAATCTTACGAGTAAATTATTCCTATTTTATGTCATTCCAGAGAACAGCATTTAATCTGATGAAGCCACTCTTACATAAACAAGAATGGGAGTTCTAGGTACTTGTAATCTAGCTGATGGAAATATCTTTTAAACTCCCAACAAAGAAGTGTATTTAGTATGACTGTAGCAAATGTAAAGTGACTTTAGGCTTAATGAAAAAGTGTCACTGATTTAGAGACTGGTTGGGCATTTCAGCTAGTTTTTCCATATCAGAATAACTAGAGCATGGGAGGACTAAAGGAGAGAACACAACTCAACATGTCAGGGAAACAGGAGATCTCAACTACAAAGAAAAATGAAGACCTCTTTTTTATATTGGTTGCTTAAAACCTTACATAGCTCTTGAGATACCATATTTCCTACATTAGACTCAAGTGAGTTATGAACTCCCATTTTGACCCCATATTCAGATTGCACAATCACATTGTTTACACATCCACGTTTTTACAAAATGCCATATTAGTAACTGTTGTATTCTACTACCTTTTCTGGCCTCTACTATATCCCCTCTCCTGCCCTCCCATCTTCTCTCTCTATCCCGTCTGCTGTAATTGAACGTTTGAGAATTGGAAACCACACTTTAAACTCACTCTCCTCCCCTTTTTCCCTTCTGTCAAATTACTCATCATCTTCTTCTATTTCTCCTCCTCCTCCTCCATTTCCTCCTCCTCCTGATACCTTTAATTCATTCATCATACACTCATGCATTGGTTCATTCATTCCTTTCACACATGGTGTTGGGGATCCAACTCAGGACCTTTGAAAGTGTGAAGCCAGCACTCTAGTGCTGAGCCAAAACCCCAGCACCTGTCTTTTGGATTTTATGACTGTTTATATGAAATTCAGAATCGCATTCTGCTATGGTTCACTGATATGTGGATTGACCTAGTCCTTGTTTTCTGGGAGACTTTTGGAAAATATACATGAATTATTAGGAGATTGAAATGGAGAAACAAAGAGGAAATTCCCCAATTTCTTATTGTTAGATTCCATACTCTGACTCTGCCTACCTACTGTAAAAACTTTTAAACTCTTACTCCCCATTTCTATATCATTGCCAACAAGTGAACATTCACTGCCCTACAACAAACCAGAGAACTCACATTGAACAATGTTTCCCCAGTAGAGACCAAGACACAATACTTATTAAAAAAATACCCTAGTTATGAATTAGTAGGTAAAGCTTTATTTGAGTGTTAAATGTGCTCTAATTATGTGTTTGTGTGTTTGTTGGTGTGTGTGGTGTGTGGGCGTGTGTGCTTGTGTGTAAAACAAGCACTGAGGTGTAAAATAAATGCAGGATTGCAACGGCCTTCTTAAAAATAAGAAGCAACTTTATCACATTTGAAGCCCAGTGAAGAATCTGCCTGCTACTTAACCTACAATTAATTGAAATGTGAAAAATTCAGGCCTAGAAAAACAAAGCCAACATACATACTGAATCTAATCAGTCTGTCTCACCTGTTTTCTAACCAATCCTTTAAATAAACCTAAATGGCCAGCGTAAAACATCAGTTGTTCTAAACGAGTGGACGGATGTCCCCTGTCATGGGCTGTGTAAAATACATGGAGGATCCGGCACTGATTGTTATCTAGAATGACTTCTGCCTGAACTACTATTGGAGAATTGTTGCTGATATACTGCGGTTCTTATACCAGTAAACTGGAATGAAGGTAATTTCAGGCTGCAAAGGAATAAATTGATTTTACTAACTGGTTTTTGGAAAACACTGCCATGAAAAATTATCAATATGTTCATAAAGGCATCTACATGTCTCTTCACAAGGGTTTTACTTAATGGGGGAGGTGGTGAGGTCTGGATATAACTGAACTGTCCATTAGTAGGTAGAACAATATAATGGGAATCTGAGTGCACATTCCGGTTTGAACTCAATCTAGGTAACATGGATTCATCTCTGTGTAATAGGCCTGCTTCTGAAAAACACAATGTAGACCTCCAAAAGCAGAACGATACTCTCAGAATACCATGTTATGTTTGTAAATAGATAGACAGATAGATATACAGAAATCAAAAATCTGAAAACGGTCTGGCAGTGTACATTTCAATAACTTACAATGTCAGTAGTGGGGGATTAATAGCAGATCAAGAAGACTGTATCTGCATGCGAAATGGTTCAATTTTTGAAAGAGTTTTTTAAATGAAAATGGACAAAAAATTGAAAGGGTTACAGTAAGTGTTGAGGAGTGACTTGACAAAAGGAGCACAGAGGTGAGAAAGAATTAAGTAGAGTTCAATAGAACCAGGTATAATTTCTGTACACATGACTCCATGAACAGGAGCAAAGGGGACACTTAAAGAAATCATAGGACTAAGGAGAGATCAGGATTAGGAGGCTTTGTACTAGTCTAGAAATGCTGACCTGAAAACCAACTAAAGTTCTCAACTCCTTCTTCTGAGGAACATTAGCTGTGCCGTGCTTTTCAAAAATGACTTGTCATGACTGATTTATGCCCATGTTAGCAACTCTTCTGAAATTACTTTGAAAGTAGACTCATGTGAGAGTTTCTCTTTAGAGATAATTCAAATTACTTGCATAGGAAGTGGCAGCAGGTCTGGGGATGTTGTAGCTCAGTGGCAGTGACCTTGCCTAGCTTGGGGCTGGCCTGCCATGGACTTTCACCCCAAACACTTGCAAGAAAAGAGAAGGAAGGGAAGGGAGAGAGAAAGTTGGAAGGGAGGAAGGCAAAGTTGGAGGGATGGAGGGAGGTAGAAAAGAAGGAAGAAGAAAAGGAGAAAAACCAGGAAGGGAGGAAGGAAGGTAGGAAATAGGGAGAGCACAAGGGCAGGGAAAGGACTGAGTCACTCAAACAAAAGGCAAGGGACACAAAGACCAATATCGGCCATAAAAGCTGTTTGAACAGTTTAGTCAGCTTTAGAATTTGAGTGACATCAAACTGAATGTTATTATGACTGGATGGAATCTTCCTACTAACCCCGCCTTGGCCTGGCCTAAACCAAATCAAGGGGTGGGTGGCATGGAGAGGAATTCTCTCTGGCTGGAGTGGGAGGGACCTAAACCTGTGGCACTTGAGGATGCACCGGGTAGGGAAGCGGACAAGACTGCCCTGATGGGCATTTGAGCACAACAAGGCTCCTGGGAGCCTTTGATCATGGCTCCCACCGCCATACGCCCACCACCCACCATACGCCCAGCCCCTGAAGGGGATCACAGTGGTCTGCTCCGTTGCCTGGTGCAGGTTGGAGTTCCTGACCAAACACCTGAGTGTCCACAGCCTGTGTTGGCCTGCCTGGGCAGGCTGTGGTTGTGGTGGCAAGAGCCAAAGCTGTGTTGGCGTGATGGAGGAGCCAAGGGCTGCCTCTCAGCCATACTAGTGGGTGGTTCTGGAAGAAGCACCCAGGGTTGTGGCAGCATTGTCCGAAGACATGAAGCCAGGCCATCTTCCTTATGGCTTTCCTTGGGAGTTGGTGATGTGTACAGCTCTTGGATTTTCCGCTGTTCTCTCACTTTTCTGGAGAGGTTTTCAGTCGGTTCGTAGCAGGCTTTACGTGGGAAGAGAAAAAAGGCTGGCTCTAAATCTTGCTGGACTTATTGAGGCAAAATGTGGACTTCTTGAAAAAGTGAGCCTTGTTGAAAAAGAACATGAAGGCTTAGAATCACCTTTAAAGGATTGCAGGTTTGACAAGGGTTCAAGGGAAGCACGACAGCTGGAGGCAACCGACGAAAAGCTGCATAGGTCCGAATCCAGCCATGGCGTTGAAGTGCTCTTTCTAGAAGAAGAGCTCAAAGCACAGAAGGCTCAACATGGTCAAGAGGATGAAACGATGGCGCACCTATCAAGAAGGATACAGTCCCTCCAAGGTGAATCTGAATCCCTCAGATCACAAATAGCTGAAGCTAAAACAAACTGGAGACTCTTTCAAGTGAATGAGGAAGAACTGAAGCTGGCAATCAAAGAGGTTTTGAATGAAGGATCCCTACTTCCGCAAACGCAGAGACCAACAATACAAGGAGAAGCTGAAGCACAGAGGGAACAAGGAGGTGTCCAATATAAAGCAAAAATCATATTAGAGGACTCTAAAGTAGCTGGAGAACAAGTTCTAAGGGACACAGAAAATCACATGGAGTCTCTGGGTGAATGCTTGCTGAAGATGATGGATAGGTCTTCTCCAAGCCTGGGAGCCCAAAGGGATGGTGGTCACCTGGAACTGGGAAAGACGAGTGAACCCGAAATTGGTGCTCACTTGGAGGATGAGTCCAAAGGAGCTTTGAGGAACCTGGTTTATGGTGATAAGCTAAAGGCCTCCTTAGAAATCTTGGAAGGAGGAAGAATTCAAAAATGTACTTTCTCATCTGAAGTGGAGAAAACCACGGAAGACCTTACAGAACACCTTAAAAGTCTGCAGACTGAACAGGCATCCTTGCAGTCAGAAAATGCACAGCTGCAAAGTGAGAATGAGACCCTACAGAAGAACTTTAAAGTCATGATGGAACGCTATCAAGAAAATATGATGAAACTGCACAGGAAATTAAGAGTGGAGGAAAACTACCGTGTGGAGCAAGAGGAGAAACTTTCCAAAGTCGAAGAAAAGATGAGCCATACAATAAAAGTGCTGGAGACCTACAGAAAGAGAGCCCAATATCTTGAAGAACAATTGAGGAGAACCATTCATTCCTGTCTGGGGAAGATTATTTCCTCTGAGAAAGAAGCACATGCTAGTGAGTTGGCAGCTCGGATTGCTGAAAGAAACCTCAGTTATTTCAGGAAACAAAATGCACGCAACAGACAAAAATTAACTGAGAAGGAGCTTAGATTTGAACTTGTAGAAAAAGATCCCTATGATGCACTGGATGTTTCCAACTCAGCAATGGGCAGAAAGCCTTCTCCAAATGGGCCCTCACCAATAGGTCACCCTTCATCTGAAAGGAGACCTCCTCATTTGGAAAAGAGTGGTCCACTCACACTCTCACCTTTCACTCCAGTGGGAGGAGGAGGAGGGTCAAGGGGCCCTGGAGAATCCTCTGCACCATGCGACTAGCAGTAAAGGAAGAGAATCCAGCTGTCATAAGTTCACTGATTTTCAGAGAGCACCTTCTCAGACTGGGCCCCTCTCTCCTCCAGGGGAACAGGCCAGCAGGCTGATGATCCCTCCGCCAGGCCAACCATATTCTTCTGATGCACGTCTTCCTCTACAAAGGCAAGATAGGTTTTACTCAAATTGTGGTAGAGCATCGGGACCAGCAGAACACAGAATTCCTAATATGCCTCCTTTGGACTCTGATGTGCCTGATTCACCTCTCCATGCTGAAAACCAAGCAACTGGCTCTGGCTCTGTGTTGGCACCTTTCCCTCCAGTCAGAGGTGCCTTGCTTCCAGTTGACCCAAGGAGTCAGTTCATGAGAAGAGGACCTTTTTTTTCCTCCACCTCTCCCAGGAAACTTGTCTGGGAACCTGGAGATTATGTTCCACCTGACCCGCCACCCACTCCATTTCCAATGCGAAGTGTCTATGCAGGGAGGGGGTTTTCCTCACAATCTTCCCCCAAGAGCTGGAATTCAGCCTTCTACACCCCCATTCTGAAAGTACAAGTGAGTTCCCTGAAGGGTTCCTTCCACCTGCAAATGAGCCTGTTACTCAACATCCAGAACCAAACAAGAAACCTCATGCTGTTGCTCTCTCTTCAAATGTAATTTGACTTATCTCTCATTTTTAGTTTTTGAGTAACTGCTTTTACTTCAGTAATTGACTATACTTTGGCTCCAATTGAAGCTCAATGAAACAATAATCCTTAAGATACTATTTTGTAAATAAAGATGGTTTACGTAGGAATCTTACGAGTAAATTATTCCTATTTTATGTCATTCCAGAGAACAGCATTTAATCTGATGAAGCCACTCTTACATAAACAAGAATGGGAGTTCTAGGTACTTGTAATCTAGCTGATGGAAATATCTTTTAAACTCCCAACAAAGAAGTGTATTTAGTATGACTGTAGCAAATGTAAAGTGACTTTAGGCTTAATGAAAAAGTGTCACTGATTTAGAGACTGGTTGGGCATTTCAGCTAGTTTTTCCATATCAGAATAACTAGAGCATGGGAGGACTAAAGGAGAGAACACAACTCAACATGTCAGGGAAACAGGAGATCTCAACTACAAAGAAAAATGAAGACCTCTTTTTTATATTGGTTGCTTAAAACCTTACATAGCTCTTGAGATACCATATTTCCTACATTAGACTCAAGTGAGTTATGAACTCCCATTTTGACCCCATATTCAGATTGCACAATCACATTGTTTACACATCCACGTTTTTACAAAATGCCATATTAGTAACTGTTGTATTCTACTACCTTTTCTGGCCTCTACTATATCCCCTCTCCTGCCCTCCCATCTTCTCTCTCTATCCCGTCTGCTGTAATTGAACGTTTGAGAATTGGAAACCACACTTTAAACTCACTCTCCTCCCCTTTTTCCCTTCTGTCAAATTACTCATCATCTTCTTCTATTTCTCCTCCTCCTCCTCCATTTCCTCCTCCTCCTGATACCTTTAATTCATTCATCATACACTCATGCATTGGTTCATTCATTCCTTTCACACATGGTGTTGGGGATCCAACTCAGGACCTTTGAAAGTGTGAAGCCAGCACTCTAGTGCTGAGCCAAAACCCCAGCACCTGTCTTTTGGATTTTATGACTGTTTATATGAAATTCAGAATCGCATTCTGCTATGGTTCACTGATATGTGGATTGACCTAGTCCTTGTTTTCTGGGAGACTTTTGGAAAATATACATGAATTATTAGGAGATTGAAATGGAGAAACAAAGAGGAAATTCCCCAATTTCTTATTGTTAGATTCCATACTCTGACTCTGCCTACCTACTGTAAAAACTTTTAAACTCTTACTCCCCATTTCTATATCATTGCCAACAAGTGAACATTCACTGCCCTACAACAAACCAGAGAACTCACATTGAACAATGTTTCCCCAGTAGAGACCAAGACACAATACTTATTAAAAAAATACCCTAGTTATGAATTAGTAGGTAAAGCTTTATTTGAGTGTTAAATGTGCTCTAATTATGTGTTTGTGTGTTTGTTGGTGTGTGTGGTGTGTGGGCGTGTGTGCTTGTGTGTAAAACAAGCACTGAGGTGTAAAATAAATGCAGGATTGCAACGGCCTTCTTAAAAATAAGAAGCAACTTTATCACATTTGAAGCCCAGTGAAGAATCTGCCTGCTACTTAACCTACAATTAATTGAAATGTGAAAAATTCAGGCCTAGAAAAACAAAGCCAACATACATACTGAATCTAATCAGTCTGTCTCACCTGTTTTCTAACCAATCCTTTAAATAAACCTAAATGGCCAGCGTAAAACATCAGTTGTTCTAAACGAGTGGACGGATGTCCCCTGTCATGGGCTGTGTAAAATACATGGAGGATCCGGCACTGATTGTTATCTAGAATGACTTCTGCCTGAACTACTATTGGAGAATTGTTGCTGATATACTGCGGTTCTTATACCAGTAAACTGGAATGAAGGTAATTTCAGGCTGCAAAGGAATAAATTGATTTTACTAACTGGTTTTTGGAAAACACTGCCATGAAAAATTATCAATATGTTCATAAAGGCATCTACATGTCTCTTCACAAGGGTTTTACTTAATGGGGGAGGTGGTGAGGTCTGGATATAACTGAACTGTCCATTAGTAGGTAGAACAATATAATGGGAATCTGAGTGCACATTCCGGTTTGAACTCAATCTAGGTAACATGGATTCATCTCTGTGTAATAGGCCTGCTTCTGAAAAACACAATGTAGACCTCCAAAAGCAGAACGATACTCTCAGAATACCATGTTATGTTTGTAAATAGATAGACAGATAGATATACAGAAATCAAAAATCTGAAAACGGTCTGGCAGTGTACATTTCAATAACTTACAATGTCAGTAGTGGGGGATTAATAGCAGATCAAGAAGACTGTATCTGCATGCGAAATGGTTCAATTTTTGAAAGAGTTTTTTAAATGAAAATGGACAAAAAATTGAAAGGGTTACAGTAAGTGTTGAGGAGTGACTTGACAAAAGGAGCACAGAGGTGAGAAAGAATTAAGTAGAGTTCAATAGAACCAGGTATAATTTCTGTACACATGACTCCATGAACAGGAGCAAAGGGGACACTTAAAGAAATCATAGGACTAAGGAGAGATCAGGATTAGGAGGCTTTGTACTAGTCTAGAAATGCTGACCTGAAAACCAACTAAAGTTCTCAACTCCTTCTTCTGAGGAACATTAGCTGTGCCGTGCTTTTCAAAAATGACTTGTCATGACTGATTTATGCCCATGTTAGCAACTCTTCTGAAATTACTTTGAAAGTAGACTCATGTGAGAGTTTCTCTTTAGAGATAATTCAAATTACTTGCATAGGAAGTGGCAGCAGGTCTGGGGATGTTGTAGCTCAGTGGCAGTGACCTTGCCTAGCTTGGGGCTGGCCTGCCATGGACTTTCACCCCAAACACTTGCAAGAAAAGAGAAGGAAGGGAAGGGAGAGAGAAAGTTGGAAGGGAGGAAGGCAAAGTTGGAGGGATGGAGGGAGGTAGAAAAGAAGGAAGAAGAAAAGGAGAAAAACCAGGAAGGGAGGAAGGAAGGTAGGAAATAGGGAGAGCACAAGGGCAGGGAAAGGACTGAGTCACTCAAACAAAAGGCAAGGGACACAAAGACCAATATCGGCCATAAAAGCTGTTTGAACAGTTTAGTCAGCTTTAGAATTTGAGTGACATCAAACTGAATGTTATTATGACTGGATGGAATCTTCCTACTAACCCCGCCTTGGCCTGGCCTAAACCAAATCAAGGGGTGGGTGGCATGGAGAGGAATTCTCTCTGGCTGGAGTGGGAGGGACCTAAACCTGTGGCACTTGAGGATGCACCGGGTAGGGAAGCGGACAAGACTGCCCTGATGGGCATTTGAGCACAACAAGGCTCCTGGGAGCCTTTGATCATGGCTCCCACCGCCATACGCCCACCACCCACCATACGCCCAGCCCCTGAAGGGGATCACAGTGGTCTGCTCCGTTGCCTGGTGCAGGTTGGAGTTCCTGACCAAACACCTGAGTGTCCACAGCCTGTGTTGGCCTGCCTGGGCAGGCTGTGGTTGTGGTGGCAAGAGCCAAAGCTGTGTTGGCGTGATGGAGGAGCCAAGGGCTGCCTCTCAGCCATACTAGTGGGTGGTTCTGGAAGAAGCACCCAGGGTTGTGGCAGCATTGTCCGAAGACATGAAGCCAGGCCATCTTCCTTATGGCTTTCCTTGGGAGTTGGTGATGTGTACAGCTCTTGGATTTTCCGCTGTTCTCTCACTTTTCTGGAGAGGTTTTCAGTCGGTTCGTAGCAGGCTTTACGTGGGAAGAGAAAAAAGGCTGGCTCTAAATCTTGCTGGACTTATTGAGGCAAAATGTGGACTTCTTGAAAAAGTGAGCCTTGTTGAAAAAGAACATGAAGGCTTAGAATCACCTTTAAAGGATTGCAGGTTTGAGAAGGGTTCAAGGGAAGCACGACAGCTGGAGGCAACCGACGAAAAGCTGCATAGGTCCGAATCCAGCCATGGCGTTGAAGTGCTCTTTCTAGAAGAAGAGCTCAAAGCACAGAAGGCTCAACATGGTCAAGAGGATGAAACGATGGCGCACCTATCAAGAAGGATACAGTCCCTCCAAGGTGAATCTGAATCCCTCAGATCACAAATAGCTGAAGCTAAAACAAACTGGAGACTCTTTCAAGTGAATGAGGAAGAACTGAAGCTGGCAATCAAAGAGGTTTTGAATGAAGGATCCCTACTTCCGCAAACGCAGAGACCAACAATACAAGGAGAAGCTGAAGCACAGAGGGAACAAGGAGGTGTCCAATATAAAGCAAAAATCATATTAGAGGACTCTAAAGTAGCTGGAGAACAAGTTCTAAGGGACACAGAAAATCACATGGAGTCTCTGGGTGAATGCTTGCTGAAGATGATGGATAGGTCTTCTCCAAGCCTGGGAGCCCAAAGGGATGGTGGTCACCTGGAACTGGGAAAGACGAGTGAACCCGAAATTGGTGCTCACTTGGAGGATGAGTCCAAAGGAGCTTTGAGGAACCTGGTTTATGGTGATAAGCTAAAGGCCTCCTTAGAAATCTTGGAAGGAGGAAGAATTCAAAAATGTACTTTCTCATCTGAAGTGGAGAAAACCACGGAAGACCTTACAGAACACCTTAAAAGTCTGCAGACTGAACAGGCATCCTTGCAGTCAGAAAATGCACAGCTGCAAAGTGAGAATGAGACCCTACAGAAGAACTTTAAAATCATGATGGAACGCTATCAAGAAAATATGATGAAACTGCACAGGAAATTAAGAGTGGAGGAAAACTACCGTGTGGAGCAAGAGGAGAAACTTTCCAAAGTCGAAGAAAAGATGAGCCATACAATAAAAGTGCTGGAGACCTACAGAAAGAGAGCCCAATATCTTGAAGAACAATTGAGGAGAACCATTCATTCCTGTCTGGGGAAGATTATTTCCTCTGAGAAAGAAGCACATGCTAGTGAGTTGGCAGCTCGGATTGCTGAAAGAAACCTCAGTTATTTCAGGAAACAAAATGCACGCAACAGACAAAAATTAACTGAGAAGGAGCTTAGATTTGAACTTGTAGAAAAAGATCCCTATGATGCACTGGATGTTTCCAACTCAGCAATGGGCAGAAAGCCTTCTCCAAATGGGCCCTCACCAATAGGTCACCCTTCATCTGAAAGGAGACCTCCTCATTTGGAAAAGAGTGGTCCACTCACACTCTCACCTTTCACTCCAGTGGGAGGAGGAGGAGGGTCAAGGGGCCCTGGAGAATCCTCTGCACCATGCGACTAGCAGTAAAGGAAGAGAATCCAGCTGTCATAAGTTCACTGATTTTCAGAGAGCACCTTCTCAGACTGGGCCCCTCTCTCCTCCAGGGGAACAGGCCAGCAGGCTGATGATCCCTCCGCCAGGCCAACCATATTCTTCTGATGCACGTCTTCCTCTACAAAGGCAAGATAGGTTTTACTCAAATTGTGGTAGAGCATCGGGACCAGCAGAACACAGAATTCCTAATATGCCTCCTTTGGACTCTGATGTGCCTGATTCACCTCTCCATGCTGAAAACCAAGCAACTGGCTCTGGCTCTGTGTTGGCACCTTTCCCTCCAGTCAGAGGTGCCTTGCTTCCAGTTGACCCAAGGAGTCAGTTCATGAGAAGAGGACCTTTTTTTTCCTCCACCTCTCCCAGGAAACTTGTCTGGGAACCTGGAGATTATGTTCCACCTGACCCGCCACCCACTCCATTTCCAATGCGAAGTGTCTATGCAGGGAGGGGGTTTTCCTCACAATCTTCCCCCAAGAGCTGGAATTCAGCCCTCTACACCCCCATTCTGAAAGTACAAGTGAGTTCCCTGAAGGGTTCCTTCCACCTGCAAATGAGCCTGTTACTCAACATCCAGAACCAAACAAGAAACCTCATGCTGTTGCTCTCTCTTCAAATGTAATTTGACTTATCTCTCATTTTTAGTTTTTAAGTAACTGCTTTTACTTCAGTAATTGACTATACTTTGGCTCCAATTGAAGCTCAATGAAACAATAATCCTTAAGATACTATTTTGTAAATAAAGATGGTTTACGTAGGAATCTTACGAGTAAATTATTCCTATTTTATGTCATTCCAGAGAACAGCATTTAATCTGATGAAGCCACTCTTACATAAACAAGAATGGGAGTTCTAGGTACTTGTAATCTAGCTGATGGAAATATCTTTTTAACTCCCAACAAAGAAGTGTACTTAGTATGACTGTAGCAAATGTAAAGTGACTTTAGGCTTAATGAAAAAGTGTCACTTATTTAGAGACTGGTTGGGCATTTCAGCTAGTTTTTCCATATCAGAATAACTAGAGCATGGGAGGACTAAAGGAGAGAACACAACTCAACATGTCAGGGAAACAGGAGATCTCAACTACAAAGAAAAATGAAGACCTCTTTTTTATATTGGTTGCTTAAAACCTTACATAGCTCTTGAGATACCATATTTCCTACATTAGACTCAAGTGAGTTATGAACTCCCATTTTGACCCCATATTCAGATTGCACAATCACATTGTTTACACATCCACGTTTTTACAAAATGCCATATTAGTAACTGTTGTATTCTGCTACCTTTTCTGGCCTCTACTATATCCCCTCTCCTGCCCTCCCATCTTATCTCTCTATCCAGTCTGCTGTAATTGAACGTTTGGGAATTGGAAACCACACTTTAAACTCACTCTCCTCCCCTTTTTCCCTTCTGTCAAATTACTCATCATCTTCTTCTATTTCTCCTCCTCCTCCTCCTCTTCCTCCTCCTCCTGATACCTTTAATTCATTCATCATACACTCATGCATTGGTTCATTCATTCCTTTCACACATGGTGTTGGGGATCCAACTCAGGACCTTTGAAAGTGTGAAGCCAGCACTCTAGTGCTGAGCCAAAACCCCAGCACCTGTCTTTTGGATTTTATGACTGTTTATATGAAATTCAGAATTGCATTCTACTATGGTTCACTGATATGTGGATTGACCTAGTCCTTGTTTTCTGGGAGACTTTTGGAAAATATACATGAATTATTAGGAGATTGAAATGAAGAAACAAAGAGAAAATTCCCCAATTTCTTATTCTTAGATTCATACTCTGACTCTGCCTACCTACTGTAAAAACTTTTAAACTCTTACTCCCCATTTCTATATCATTGCCAACAAGTGAACATTCACTGCCCTACAACAAACCAGAGAACTCACATTGAACAATGTTTCCCCAGTAGAGACCAAGACACAATACTTATTAAAAAAATACCCTAGTTATGAATTAGTAGGTAAAGCTTTATTTGAGTGTTAAATGTGCTCTAATTATGTGTTTGTGTGTTTGTTGGTGTGTGTGGTGTGTGGGCGTGTGTGCTTGTGTGTAAAACAAGCACTGAGGTGTAAAATAAATGCAGGATTGCAACGGCCTTCTTAAAAATAAGAAGCAACTTTATCACATTTGAAGCCCAGTGAAGAATCTGCCTGATAGTTAACCTACAATTAATTGAAATGTGAAAAATTCAGGCCAAAAAAACATTTTCATTGTTTACACATCCACGTTTTTACAAAATGCCATATTAGTAACTGTTGTATTCTGCTACCTTTTCTGGCCTCTACTATCCCCCCTCTCCTGCCCTCCCATCTTCTCTCTCTATCCCGTCTGCTGTAATTGAACATTTGGGAATTGGAAACCACACTTTAAACTCACTCTCCTCCCCTTTTTCCCTTCTGTCAAATTACTCATCATCTTCTTCTATTTCTCCTCCTCCTCCTCCTCTTCCTCCTCCTCCTGATACCTTTAATTCATTCATCATACACTCATGCATTGGTTCATTCATTCCTTTCACACATGGTGTTGGGGATCCAACTCAGGACCTTTGAAAGTGTGAAGCCAGCACTCTAGTGCTGAGCCAAAACCCCAGCACCTGTCTTTTGGATTTTAGGACTGTTTATATGAAATTCAGAATCGCATTCTGCTATGGTTCACTGATATGTGGACTGACCTAGTCCTTGTTTTCTGGGAGACTTTTGGAAAATATACATGAATTATAAGGAGATTGAAATGAAGAAACAAAGAGGAAATTCCCCAATTTCTTATTCTTAGATTCCATACTCTGACTCTGCCTACCTACTGTAAAAACTTTTAAACTCTTACTCCCCATTTCTATATCATTGCCAACAAGTGAACATTCGCTGCCCTGCAACAAACCAGAGAACTCACATTGAACAATGTTTCCCCAGTAGAGACCAAGACACAATACTTATTAAAAAAATACCCTAGTTATGAATTAGTAGGTAAAGCTTTATTTGAGTGTTAAATGTGCTCTAATTATGTGTTTGTGTGTTTGTTGGTGTGTGTGGTGTGTGGGCGTGTGTGCTTGTGTGTAAAACAAGCACTGAGGTGTAAAATAAATGCAGGATTGCAACGGCCTTCTTAAAAATAAGAAGCAACTTTATCACATTTGAAGCCCAGTGAAGAATCTGCCTGCTACTTAACCTACAATTAATTGAAATGTGAAAAATTCAGGCCTAGAAAAACAAAGCCAACATACATACTGAATCTAATCAGTCTGTCTCACCTGTTTTCTAACCAATCCTTTAAATAAACCTAAATGGCCAGCGTAAAACATCAGTTGTTCTAAACGAGTGGACGGATGTCCCCTGTCATGGGCTGTGTAAAATACATGGAGGATCCGGCACTGATTGTTATCTAGAATGACTTCTGCCTGAACTACTATTGGAGAATTGTTGCTGATATACTGCGGTTCTTATACCAGTAAACTGGAATGAAGGTAATTTCAGGCTGCAAAGGAATAAATTGATTTTACTAACTGGTTTTTGGAAAACACTGCCATGAAAAATTATCAATATGTTCATAAAGGCATCTACATGTCTCTTCACAAGGGTTTTACTTAATGGGGGAGGTGGTGAGGTCTGGATATAACTGAACTGTCCATTAGTAGGTAGAACAATATAATGGGAATCTGAGTGCACATTCCGGTTTGAACTCAATCTAGGTAACATGGATTCATCTCTGTGTAATAGGCCTGCTTCTGAAAAACACAATGTAGAGCTCCAAAAGCAGAACGATACTCTCAGAATACCATGTTATGTTTGTAAATAGATAGACAGATAGATATACAGAAATCAAAAATCTGAAAACGGTCTGGAAGTGTACATTTCAATAACTTACAATGTCAGTAGTGGGGGATTAATAGCAGATCAAGAAGACTGTATCTGCATGCGAAATGGTTCAATTTTTGAAAGAGTTTTTTAAATGAAAATGGACAAAAAATTGAAAGGGTTACAGTAAGTGTTGAGGAGTGACTTGACAAAAGGAGCACAGAGGTGAGAAAGAATTAAGTAGAGTTCAATAGAACCAGGTATAATTTCTGTACACATGACTCCATGAACAGGAGCAAAGGGGACACTTAAAGAAATCATAGGACTAAGGAGAGATCAGGATTAGGAGGCTTTGTACTAGTCTAGAAATGCTGACCTGAAAACCAACTAAAGTTCTCAACTCCTTCTTCTGAGGAACATTAGCTGTGCCGTGCTTTTCAAAAATGACTTGTCATGACTGATTTATGCCCATGTTAGCAACTCTTCTGAAATTACTTTGAAAGTAGACTCATGTGAGAGTTTCTCTTTAGAGATAATTCAAATTACTTGCATAGGAAGTGGCAGCAGGTCTGGGGATGTTGTAGCTCAGTGGCAGTGACCTTGCCTAGCTTGGGGCTGGCCTGCCATGGACTTTCACCCCAAACACTTGCAAGAAAAGAGAAGGAAGGGAAGGGAGAGAGAAAGTTGGAAGGGAGGAAGGCAAAGTTGGAGGGATGGAGGGAGGTAGAAAAGAAGGAAGAAGAAAAGGAGAAAAACCAGGAAGGGAGGAAGGAAGGTAGGAAATAGGGAGAGCACAAGGGCAGGGAAAGGACTGAGTCACTCAAACAAAAGGCAAGGGACACAAAGACCAATATCGGCCATAAAAGCTGTTTGAACAGTTTAGTCAGCTTTAGAATTTGAGTGACATCAAACTGAATGTTATTATGACTGGATGGAATCTTCCTACTAACCCCGCCTTGGCCTGGCCTAAACCAAATCAAGGGGTGGGTGGCATGGAGAGGAATTCTCTCTGGCTGGAGTGGGAGGGACCTAAACCTGTGGCACTTGAGGATGCACCGGGTAGGGAAGCGGACAAGACTGCCCTGATGGGCATTTGAGCACAACAAGGCTCCTGGGAGCCTTTGATCATGGCTCCCACCGCCATACGCCCACCACCCACCATACGCCCAGCCCCTGAAGGGGATCACAGTGGTCTGCTCCGTTGCCTGGTGCAGGTTGGAGTTCCTGACCAAACACCTGAGTGTCCACAGCCTGTGTTGGCCTGCCTGGGCAGGCTGTGGTTGTGGTGGCAAGAGCCAAAGCTGTGTTGGCGTGATGGAGGAGCCAAGGGCTGCCTCTCAGCCATACTAGTGGGTGGTTCTGGAAGAAGCACCCAGGGTTGTGGCAGCATTGTCCGAAGACATGAAGCCAGGCCATCTTCCTTATGGCTTTCCTTGGGAGTTGGTGATGTGTACAGCTCTTGGATTTTCCGCTGTTCTCTCACTTTTCTGGAGAGGTTTTCAGTCGGTTCGTAGCAGGCTTTACGTGGGAAGAGAAAAAAGGCTGGCTCTAAATCTTGCTGGACTTATTGAGGCAAAATGTGGACTTCTTGAAAAAGTGAGCCTTGTTGAAAAAGAACATGAAGGCTTAGAATCACCTTTAAAGGATTGCAGGTTTGACAAGGGTTCAAGGGAAGCACGACAGCTGGAGGCAACCGACGAAAAGCTGCATAGGTCCGAATCCAGCCATGGCGTTGAAGTGCTCTTTCTAGAAGAAGAGCTCAAAGCACAGAAGGCTCAACATGGTCAAGAGGATGAAACGATGGCGCACCTATCAAGAAGGATACAGTCCCTCCAAGGTGAATCTGAATCCCTCAGATCACAAATAGCTGAAGCTAAAACAAACTGGAGACTCTTTCAAGTGAATGAGGAAGAACTGAAGCTGGCAATCAAAGAGGTTTTGAATGAAGGATCCCTACTTCCGCAAACGCAGAGACCAACAATACAAGGAGAAGCTGAAGCACAGAGGGAACAAGGAGGTGTCCAATATAAAGCAAAAATCATATTAGAGGACTCTAAAGTAGCTGGAGAACAAGTTCTAAGGGACACAGAAAATCACATGGAGTCTCTGGGTGAATGCTTGCTGAAGATGATGGATAGGTCTTCTCCAAGCCTGGGAGCCCAAAGGGATGGTGGTCACCTGGAACTGGGAAAGACGAGTGAACCCGAAATTGGTGCTCACTTGGAGGATGAGTCCAAAGGAGCTTTGAGGAACCTGGTTTATGGTGATAAGCTAAAGGCCTCCTTAGAAATCTTGGAAGGAGGAAGAATTCAAAAATGTACTTTCTCATCTGAAGTGGAGAAAACCACGGAAGACCTTACAGAACACCTTAAAAGTCTGCAGACTGAACAGGCATCCTTGCAGTCAGAAAATGCACAGCTGCAAAGTGAGAATGAGACCCTACAGAAGAACTTTAAAGTCATGATGGAACGCTATCAAGAAAATATGATGAAACTGCACAGGAAATTAAGAGTGGAGGAAAACTACCGTGTGGAGCAAGAGGAGAAACTTTCCAAAGTCGAAGAAAAGATGAGCCATACAATAAAAGAGCTGGAGACCTACAGAAAGAGAGCCCAATATCTTGAAGAACAATTGCAGAGAACCATTCATTCCTGTCTGGGGAAGATTATTTCCTCTGAGAAAGAAGCACATGCTAGTGAGTTGGCAGCTCGGATTGCTGAAAGAAACCTCAGTTATTTCAGGAAACAAAATGCACGCAACAGACAAAAATTAACTGAGAAGGAGCTTAGATTTGAACTTGTAGAAAAAGATCCCTATGATGCACTGGATGTTTCCAACTCAGCAATGGGCAGAAAGCCTTCTCCAAATGGGCCCTCACCAATAGGTCACCCTTCATCTGAAAGGAGACCTCCTCATTTGGAAAAGAGTGGTCCACTCACACTCTCACCTTTCACTCCAGTGGGAGGAGGAGGAGGGTCAAGGGGCCCTGGAGAATCCTCTGCACCATGCGACTAGCAGTAAAGGAAGAGAATCCAGCTGTCATAAGTTCACTGATTTTCAGAGAGCACCTTCTCAGACTGGGCCCCTCTCTCCTCCAGGGGAACAGGCCAGCAGGCTGATGATCCCTCCGCCAGGCCAACCATATTCTTCTGATGCACGTCTTCCTCTACAAAGGCAAGATAGGTTTTACTCAAATTGTGGTAGAGCATCGGGACCAGCAGAACACAGAATTCCTAATATGCCTCCTTTGGACTCTGATGTGCCTGATTCACCTCTCCATGCTGAAAACCAAGCAACTGGCTCTGGCTCTGTGTTGGCACCTTTCCCTCCAGTCAGAGGTGCCTTGCTTCCAGTTGACCCAAGGAGTCAGTTCATGAGAAGAGGACCTTTTTTTTCCTCCACCTCTCCCAGGAAACTTGTCAGGGAACCTGGAGATTATGTTCCACCTGACCCGCCACCCACTCCATTTCCAATGCGAAGTGTCTATGCAGGGAGGGGGTTTTCCTCACAATCTTCCCCCAAGAGCTGGAATTCAGCCCTCTACACCCCCATTCTGAAAGTACAAGTGAGTTCCCTGAAGGGTTCCTTCCACCTGCAAATGAGCCTGTTACTCAACATCCAGAACCAAACAAGAAACCTCATGCTGTTGCTCTCTCTTCAAATGTAATTTGACTTATCTCTCATTTTTAGTTTTTGAGTAACTGCTTTTACTTCAGTAATTGACTATACTTTGGCTCCAATTGAAGCTCAATGAAACAATAATCCTTAAGATACTATTTTGTAAATAAAGATGGTTTACGTAGGAATCTTACGAGTAAATTATTCCTATTTTATGTCATTCCAGAGAACAGCATTTAATCTGATGAAGCCACTCTTACATAAACAAGAATGGGAGTTCTAGGTACTTGTAATCTAGCTGATGGAAATATCTTTTAAACTCCCAACAAAGAAGTGTATTTAGTATGACTGTAGCAAATGTAAAGTGACTTTAGGCTTAATGAAAAAGTGTCACTGATTTAGAGACTGGTTGGGCATTTCAGCTAGTTTTTCCATATCAGAATAACTAGAGCATGGGAGGACTAAAGGAGAGAACACAACTCAACATGTCAGGGAAACAGGAGATCTCAACTACAAAGAAAAATGAAGACCTCTTTTTTATATTGGTTGCTTAAAACCTTACATAGCTCTTGAGATACCATATTTCCTACATTAGACTCAAGTGAGTTATGAACTCCCATTTTGACCCCATATTCAGATTGCACAATCACATTGTTTACACATCCACGTTTTTACAAAATGCCATATTAGTAACTGTTGTATTCTGCTACCTTTTCTGGCCTCTACTATATCCCCTCTCCTGCCCTCCCATCTTCTCTCTCTATCCCGTCTGCTGTAATTGAACGTTTGGGAATTGGAAACCGCACTTTAAACTCACTCTCCTCCCCTTTTTCCCTTCTGTCAAATTACTCATCATCTTCTTCTATTTCTCCTCCTCCTCCTCCTCTTCCTCCTCCTCCTGATACCTTTAATTCATTCATCATACACTCATGCATTGGTTCATTCATTCCTTTCACACATGGTGTTGGGGATCCAACTCAGGACCTTTGAAAGTGTGAAGCCAGCACTCTAGTGCTGAGCCAAAACCCCAGCACCTGTCTTTTGGATTTTATGACTGTTTATATGAAATTCAGAATCGCATTCTGCTATGGTTCACTGATATGTGGACTGACCTAGTCCTTGTTTTCTGGGAGACTTTTGGAAAATATACATGAATTATAAGGAGATTGAAATGAAGAAACAAAGAGGAAATTCCCCAATTTCTTATTCTTAGATTCCATACTCTGACTCTGCCTACCTACTGTAAAAACTTTTAAACTCTTACTCCCCATTTCTATATCATTGCCAACAAGTGAACATTCACTGCCCTGCAACAAACCAGAGAACTCACATTGAACAATGTTTCCCCAGTAGAGACCAAGACACAATACTTATTAAAAAAATACCCTAGTTATGAATTAGTAGGTAAAGCTTTATTTGAGTGTTAAATGTGCTCTAATTATGTGTTTGTGTGTTTGTTGGTGTGTGTGGTGTGTGGGCGTGTGTGCTTGTGTGTAAAACAAGCACTGAGGTGTAAAATAAATGCAGGATTGCAACGGCCTTCTTAAAAATAAGAAGCAACTTTATCACATTTGAAGCCCAGTGAAGAATCTGCCTGCTACTTAACCTACAATTAATTGAAATGTGAAAAATTCAGGCCTAGAAAAACAAAGCCAACATACATACTGAATCTAATCAGTCTGTCTCACCTGTTTTCTAACCAATCCTTTAAATAAACCTAAATGGCCAGCGTAAAACATCAGTTGTTCTAAACGAGTGGACGGATGTCCCCTGTCATGGGCTGTGTAAAATACATGGAGGATCCGGCACTGATTGTTATCTAGAATGACTTCTGCCTGAACTACTATTGGAGGATTGTTGCTGATATACTGCGGTTCTTATACCAGTAAACTGGAATGAAGGTAATTTCAGGCTGCAAAGGAATAAATTGATTTTACTAACTGGTTTTTGGAAAACACTGCCATGAAAAATTATCAATATGTTCATAAAGGCATCTACATGTCTCTTCACAAGGGTTTTACTTAATGGGGGAGGTGGTGAGGTCTGGATATAACTGAACTGTCCATTAGTAGGTAGAACAATATAATGGGAATCTGAGTGCACATTCCGGTTTGAACTCAATCTAGGTAACATGGATTCATCTCTGTGTAATAGGCCTGCTTCTGAAAAACACAATGTAGAGCTCCAAAAGCAGAACGATACTCTCAGAATACCATGTTATGTTTGTAAATAGATAGACAGATAGATATACAGAAATCAAAAATCTGAAAACGGTCTGGAAGTGTACATTTCAATAACTTACAATGTCAGTAGTGGGGGATTAATAGCAGATCAAGGAGACTGTATCTGCATGCGAAATGGTTCAATTTTTGAAAGAGTTTTTTAAATGAAAATGGACAAAAAATTGAAAGGGTTACAGTAAGTGTTGAGGAGTGACTTGACAAAAGGAGCACAGAGGTGAGAAAGAATTAAGTAGAGTTCAATAGAACCAGGTATAATTTCTGTACACATGACTCCATGAACAGGAGCAAAGGGGACACTTAAAGAAATCATAGGACTAAGGAGAGATCAGGATTAGGAGGGTTTGTACTAGTCTAGAAATGCTGACCTGAAAACCAACTAAAGTTCTCAACTCCTTCTTCTGAGGAACATTAGCTGTACCGTGCTTTTCAAAAATGACTTGTCATGACTGATTTATGCCCATGTTAGCAACTCTTCTGAAATTACTTTGAAAGTAGACTCATGTGAGAGTTTCTCTTTAGAGATAATTCAAATTACTTGCATAGGAAGTGGCAGCAGGTCTGGGGATGTTGTAGCTCAGTGGCAGTGACCTTGCCTAGCTTGGGGCTGGCCTGCCATGGACTTTCACCCCAAACACTTGCAAGAAAAGAGAAGGAAGGGAAGGGAGAGAGAAAGTTGGAAGGGAGGAAGGCAAAGTTGGAGGGATGGAGGGAGGTAGAAAAGAAGGAAGAAGAAAAGGAGAAAAACCAGGAAGGGAGGAAGGAAGGTAGGAAATAGGGAGAGCACAAGGGCAGGGAAAGGACTGAGTCACTCAAACAAAAGGCAAGGGACACAAAGACCAATATAGGCCATAAAAGCTGTTTGAACAGTTTAGTCAGCTTTAGAATTTGAGTGACATCAAACTGAATGTTATTATGACTGGATGGAATCTTCCTACTAACCCCGCCTTGGCCTGGCCTAAACCAAATCAAGGGGTGGGTGGCATGGAGAGGAATTCTCTCTGGCTGGAGTGGGAGGGACCTAAACCTGTGGCACTTGAGGATGCACCGGGTAGGGAAGCGGACAAGACTGCCCTGATGGGCATTTGAGCACAACAAGGCTCCTGGGAGCCTTTGATCATGGCTCCCACCGCCATACGCCCACCACCCACCATACGCCCAGCCCCTGAAGGGGATCACAGTGGTCTGCTCCGTTGCCTGGTGCAGGTTGGAGTTCCTGACCAAACACCTGAGTGTCCACAGCCTGTGTTGGCCTGCCTGGGCAGGCTGTGGTTGTGGTGGCAAGAGCCAAAGCTGTGTTGGCGTGATGGAGGAGCCAAGGGCTGCCTCTCAGCCATACTAGTGGGTGGTTCTGGAAGAAGCACCCAGGGTTGTGGCAGCATTGTCCGAAGACATGAAGCCAGGCCATCTTCCTTATGGCTTTCCTTGGGAGTTGGTGATGTGTACAGCTCTTGGATTTTCCGCTGTTCTCTCACTTTTCTGGAGAGGTTTTCAGTCGGTTCGTAGCAGGCTTTACGTGGGAAGAGAAAAAAGGCTGGCTCTAAATCTTGCTGGACTTATTGAGGCAAAATGTGGACTTCTTGAAAAAGTGAGCCTTGTTGAAAAAGAACATGAAGGCTTAGAATCACCTTTAAAGGATTGCAGGTTTGAGAAGGGTTCAAGGGAAGCACGACAGCTGGAGGCAACCGACGAAAAGCTGCATAGGTCCGAATCCAGCCATGGCGTTGAAGTGCTCTTTCTAGAAGAAGAGCTCAAAGCACAGAAGGCTCAACATGGTCAAGAGGATGAAACGATGGCGCACCTATCAAGAAGGATACAGTCCCTCCAAGGTGAATCTGAATCCCTCAGATCACAAATAGCTGAAGCTAAAACAAACTGGAGACTCTTTCAAGTGAATGAGGAAGAACTGAAGCTGGCAATCAAAGAGGTTTTGAATGAAGGATCCCTACTTCCGCAAACGCAGAGACCAACAATACAAGGAGAAGCTGAAGCACAGAGGGAACAAGGAGGTGTCCAATATAAAGCAAAAATCATATTAGAGGACTCTAAAGTAGCTGGAGAACAAGTTCTAAGGGACACAGAAAATCACATGGAGTCTCTGGGTGAATGCTTGCTGAAGATGATGGATAGGTCTTCTCCAAGCCTGGGAGCCCAAAGGGATGGTGGTCACCTGGAACTGGGAAAGACGAGTGAACCCGAAATTGGTGCTCACTTGGAGGATGAGTCCAAAGGAGCTTTGAGGAACCTGGTTTATGGTGATAAGCTAAAGGCCTCCTTAGAAATCTTGGAAGGAGGAAGAATTCAAAAATGTACTTTCTCATCTGAAGTGGAGAAAACCACGGAAGACCTTACAGAACACCTTAAAAGTCTGCAGACTGAACAGGCATCCTTGCAGTCAGAAAATGCACAGCTGCAAAGTGAGAATGAGACCCTACAGAAGAACTTTAAAGTCATGATGGAACGCTATCAAGAAAATATGATGAAACTGCACAGGAAATTAAGAGTGGAGGAAAACTACCGTGTGGAGCAAGAGGAGAAACTTTCCAAAGTCGAAGAAAAGATGAGCCATACAATAAAAGTGCTGGAGACCTACAGAAAGAGAGCCCAATATCTTGAAGAACAATTGCGGAGAACCATTCATTCCTGTCTGGGGAAGATTATTTCCTCTGAGAAAGAAGCACATGCTAGTGAGTTGGCAGCTCGGATTGCTGAAAGAAACCTCAGTTATTTCAGGAAACAAAATGCACGCAACAGACAAAAATTAACTGAGAAGGAGCTTAGATTTGAACTTGTAGAAAAAGATCCCTATGATGCACTGGATGTTTCCAACTCAGCAATGGGCAGAAAGCCTTCTCCAAATGGGCCCTCACCAATAGGTCACCCTTCATCTGAAAGGAGACCTCCTCATTTGGAAAAGAGTGGTCCACTCACACTCTCACCTTTCACTCCAGTGGGAGGAGGAGGAGGGTCAAGGGGCCCTGGAGAATCCTCTGCACCATGCGACTAGCAGTAAAGGAAGAGAATCCAGCTGTCATAAGTTCACTGATTTTCAGAGAGCACCTTCTCAGACTGGGCCCCTCTCTCCTCCAGGGGAACAGGCCAGCAGGCTGATGATCCCTCCGCCAGGCCAACCATATTCTTCTGATGCACGTCTTCCTCTACAAAGGCAAGATAGGTTTTACTCAAATTGTGGTAGAGCATCGGGACCAGCAGAACACAGAATTCCTAATATGCCTCCTTTGGACTCTGATGTGCCTGATTCACCTCTCCATGCTGAAAACCAAGCAACTGGCTCTGGCTCTGTGTTGGCACCTTTCCCTCCAGTCAGAGGTGCCTTGCTTCCAGTTGACCCAAGGAGTCAGTTCATGAGAAGAGGACCTTTTTTTTCCTCCACCTCTCCCAGGAAACTTGTCTGGGAACCTGGAGATTATGTTCCACCTGACCCGCCACCCACTCCATTTCCAATGCGAAGTGTCTATGCAGGGAGGGGGTTTTCCTCACAATCTTCCCCCAAGAGCTGGAATTCAGCCTTCTACACCCCCATTCTGAAAGTACAAGTGAGTTCCCTGAAGGGTTCCTTCCACCTGCAAATGAGCCTGTTACTCAACATCCAGAACCAAACAAGAAACCTCATGCTGTTGCTCTCTCTTCAAATGTAATTTGACTTATCTCTCATTTTTAGTTTTTGAGTAACTGCTTTTACTTCAGTAATTGACTATACTTTGGCTCCAATTGAAGCTCAATGAAACAATAATCCTTAAGATACTATTTTGTAAATAAAGATGGTTTACGTAGGAATCTTACGAGTAAATTATTCCTATTTTATGTCATTCCAGAGAACAGCATTTAATCTGATGAAGCCACTCTTACATAAACAAGAATGGGAGTTCTAGGTACTTGTAATCTAGCTGATGGAAATATCTTTTAAACTCCCAACAAAGAAGTGTATTTAGTATGACTGTAGCAAATGTAAAGTGACTTTAGGCTTAATGAAAAAGTGTCACTGATTTAGAGACTGGTTGGGCATTTCAGCTAGTTTTTCCATATCAGAATAACTAGAGCATGGGAGGACTAAAGGAGAGAACACAACTCAACATGTCAGGGAAACAGGAGATCTCAACTACAAAGAAAAATGAAGACCTCTTTTTTATATTGGTTGCTTAAAACCTTACATAGCTCTTGAGATACCATATTTCCTACATTAGACTCAAGTGAGTTATGAACTCCCATTTTGACCCCATATTCAGATTGCACAATCACATTGTTTACACATCCACGTTTTTACAAAATGCCATATTAGTAACTGTTGTATTCTACTACCTTTTCTGGCCTCTACTATATCCCCTCTCCTGCCCTCCCATCTTCTCTCTCTATCCCGTCTGCTGTAATTGAACGTTTGAGAATTGGAAACCACACTTTAAACTCACTCTCCTCCCCTTTTTCCCTTCTGTCAAATTACTCATCATCTTCTTCTATTTCTCCTCCTCCTCCTCCATTTCCTCCTCCTCCTGATACCTTTAATTCATTCATCATACACTCATGCATTGGTTCATTCATTCCTTTCACACATGGTGTTGGGGATCCAACTCAGGACCTTTGAAAGTGTGAAGCCAGCACTCTAGTGCTGAGCCAAAACCCCAGCACCTGTCTTTTGGATTTTATGACTGTTTATATGAAATTCAGAATCGCATTCTGCTATGGTTCACTGATATGTGGACTGACCTAGTCCTTGTTTTCTGGGAGACTTTTGGAAAATATACATGAATTATAAGGAGATTGAAATGAAGAAACAAAGAGGAAATTCCCCAATTTCTTATTCTTAGATTCCATACTCTGACTCTGCCTACCTACTGTAAAAACTTTTAAACTCTTACTCCCCATTTCTATATCATTGCCAACAAGTGAACATTCACTGCCCTGCAACAAACCAGAGAACTCACATTGAACAATGTTTCCCCAGTAGAGACCAAGACACAATACTTATTAAAAAAATACCCTAGTTATGAATTAGTAGGTAAAGCTTTATTTGAGTGTTAAATGTGCTCTAATTATGTGTTTGTGTGTTTGTTGGTGTGTGTGGTGTGTGGGCGTGTGTGCTTGTGTGTAAAACAAGCACTGAGGTGTAAAATAAATGCAGGATTGCAACGGCCTTCTTAAAAATAAGAAGCAACTTTATCACATTTGAAGCCCAGTGAAGAATCTGCCTGCTACTTAACCTACAATTAATTGAAATGTGAAAAATTCAGGCCTAGAAAAACAAAGCCAACATACATACTGAATCTAATCAGTCTGTCTCACCTGTTTTCTAACCAATCCTTTAAATAAACCTAAATGGCCAGCGTAAAACATCAGTTGTTCTAAACGAGTGGACGGATGTCCCCTGTCATGGGCTGTGTAAAATACATGGAGGATCCGGCACTGATTGTTATCTAGAATGACTTCTGCCTGAACTACTATTGGAGGATTGTTGCTGATATACTGCGGTTCTTATACCAGTAAACTGGAATGAAGGTAATTTCAGGCTGCAAAGGAATAAATTGATTTTACTAACTGGTTTTTGGAAAACACTGCCATGAAAAATTATCAATATGTTCATAAAGGCATCTACATGTCTCTTCACAAGGGTTTTACTTAATGGGGGAGGTGGTGAGGTCTGGATATAACTGAACTGTCCATTAGTAGGTAGAACAATATAATGGGAATCTGAGTGCACATTCCGGTTTGAACTCAATCTAGGTAACATGGATTCATCTCTGTGTAATAGGCCTGCTTCTGAAAAACACAATGTAGAGCTCCAAAAGCAGAACGATACTCTCAGAATACCATGTTATGTTTGTAAATAGATAGACAGATAGATATACAGAAATCAAAAATCTGAAAACGGTCTGGAAGTGTACATTTCAATAACTTACAATGTCAGTAGTGGGGGATTAATAGCAGATCAAGGAGACTGTATCTGCATGCGAAATGGTTCAATTTTTGAAAGAGTTTTTTAAATGAAAATGGACAAAAAATTGAAAGGGTTACAGTAAGTGTTGAGGAGTGACTTGACAAAAGGAGCACAGAGGTGAGAAAGAATTAAGTAGAGTTCAATAGAACCAGGTATAATTTCTGTACACATGACTCCATGAACAGGAGCAAAGGGGACACTTAAAGAAATCATAGGACTAAGGAGAGATCAGGATTAGGAGGGTTTGTACTAGTCTAGAAATGCTGACCTGAAAACCAACTAAAGTTCTCAACTCCTTCTTCTGAGGAACATTAGCTGTACCGTGCTTTTCAAAAATGACTTGTCATGACTGATTTATGCCCATGTTAGCAACTCTTCTGAAATTACTTTGAAAGTAGACTCATGTGAGAGTTTCTCTTTAGAGATAATTCAAATTACTTGCATAGGAAGTGGCAGCAGGTCTGGGGATGTTGTAGCTCAGTGGCAGTGACCTTGCCTAGCTTGGGGCTGGCCTGCCATGGACTTTCACCCCAAACACTTGCAAGAAAAGAGAAGGAAGGGAAGGGAGAGAGAAAGTTGGAAGGGAGGAAGGCAAAGTTGGAGGGATGGAGGGAGGTAGAAAAGAAGGAAGAAGAAAAGGAGAAAAACCAGGAAGGGAGGAAGGAAGGTAGGAAATAGGGAGAGCACAAGGGCAGGGAAAGGACTGAGTCACTCAAACAAAAGGCAAGGGACACAAAGACCAATATAGGCCATAAAAGCTGTTTGAACAGTTTAGTCAGCTTTAGAATTTGAGTGACATCAAACTGAATGTTATTATGACTGGATGGAATCTTCCTACTAACCCCGCCTTGGCCTGGCCTAAACCAAATCAAGGGGTGGGTGGCATGGAGAGGAATTCTCTCTGGCTGGAGTGGGAGGGACCTAAACCTGTGGCACTTGAGGATGCACCGGGTAGGGAAGCGGACAAGACTGCCCTGATGGGCATTTGAGCACAACAAGGCTCCTGGGAGCCTTTGATCATGGCTCCCACCGCCATACGCCCACCACCCACCATACGCCCAGCCCCTGAAGGGGATCACAGTGGTCTGCTCCGTTGCCTGGTGCAGGTTGGAGTTCCTGACCAAACACCTGAGTGTCCACAGCCTGTGTTGGCCTGCCTGGGCAGGCTGTGGTTGTGGTGGCAAGAGCCAAAGCTGTGTTGGCGTGATGGAGGAGCCAAGGGCTGCCTCTCAGCCATACTAGTGGGTGGTTCTGGAAGAAGCACCCAGGGTTGTGGCAGCATTGTCCGAAGACATGAAGCCAGGCCATCTTCCTTATGGCTTTCCTTGGGAGTTGGTGATGTGTACAGCTCTTGGATTTTCCGCTGTTCTCTCACTTTTCTGGAGAGGTTTTCAGTCGGTTCGTAGCAGGCTTTACGTGGGAAGAGAAAAAAGGCTGGCTCTAAATCTTGCTGGACTTATTGAGGCAAAATGTGGACTTCTTGAAAAAGTGAGCCTTGTTGAAAAAGAACATGAAGGCTTAGAATCACCTTTAAAGGATTGCAGGTTTGAGAAGGGTTCAAGGGAAGCACGACAGCTGGAGGCAACCGACGAAAAGCTGCATAGGTCCGAATCCAGCCATGGCGTTGAAGTGCTCTTTCTAGAAGAAGAGCTCAAAGCACAGAAGGCTCAACATGGTCAAGAGGATGAAACGATGGCGCACCTATCAAGAAGGATACAGTCCCTCCAAGGTGAATCTGAATCCCTCAGATCACAAATAGCTGAAGCTAAAACAAACTGGAGACTCTTTCAAGTGAATGAGGAAGAACTGAAGCTGGCAATTAAAGAGGTTTTGAATGAAGGATCCCTACTTCCGCAAACGCAGAGACCAACAATACAAGGAGAAGCTGAAGCACAGAGGGAACAAGGAGGTGTCCAATATAAAGCAAAAATCATATTAGAGGACTCTAAAGTAGCTGGAGAACAAGTTCTAAGGGACACAGAAAATCACATGGAGTCTCTGGGTGAATGCTTGCTGAAGATGATGGATAGGTCTTCTCCAAGCCTGGGAGCCCAAAGGGATGGTGGTCACCTGGAACTGGGAAAGACGAGTGAACCCGAAATTGGTGCTCACTTGGAGGATGAGTCCAAAGGAGCTTTGAGGAACCTGGTTTATGGTGATAAGCTAAAGGCCTCCTTAGAAATCTTGGAAGGAGGAAGAATTCAAAAATGTACTTTCTCATCTGAAGTGGAGAAAACCACGGAAGACCTTACAGAACACCTTAAAAGTCTGCAGACTGAACAGGCATCCTTGCAGTCAGAAAATGCACAGCTGCAAAGTGAGAATGAGACCCTACAGAAGAACTTTAAAGTCATGATGGAACGCTATCAAGAAAATATGATGAAACTGCACAGGAAATTAAGAGTGGAGGAAAACTACCGTGTGGAGCAAGAGGAGAAACTTTCCAAAGTCGAAGAAAAGATGAGCCATACAATAAAAGTGCTGGAGACCTACAGAAAGAGAGCCCAATATCTTGAAGAACAATTGCAGAGAACCATTCATTCCTGTCTGGGGAAGATTATTTCCTCTGAGAAAGAAGCACATGCTAGTGAGTTGGCAGCTCGGATTGCTGAAAGAAACCTCAGTTATTTCAGGAAACAAAATGCACGCAACAGACAAAAATTAACTGAGAAGGAGCTTAGATTTGAACTTGTAGAAAAAGATCCCTATGATGCACTGGATGTTTCCAACTCAGCAATGGGCAGAAAGCCTTCTCCAAATGGGCCCTCACCAATAGGTCACCCTTCATCTGAAAGGAGACCTCCTCATTTGGAAAAGAGTGGTCCACTCACACTCTCACCTTTCACTCCAGTGGGAGGAGGAGGAGGGTCAAGGGGCCCTGGAGAATCCTCTGCACCATGCGACTAGCAGTAAAGGAAGAGAATCCAGCTGTCATAAGTTCACTGATTTTCAGAGAGCACCTTCTCAGACTGGGCCCCTCTCTCCTCCAGGGGAACAGGCCAGCAGGCTGATGATCCCTCCGCCAGGCCAACCATATTCTTCTGATGCACGTCTTCCTCTACAAAGGCAAGATAGGTTTTACTCAAATTGTGGTAGAGCATCGGGACCAGCAGAACACAGAATTCCTAATATGCCTCCTTTGGACTCTGATGTGCCTGATTCACCTCTCCATGCTGAAAACCAAGCAACTGGCTCTGGCTCTGTGTTGGCACCTTTCCCTCCAGTCAGAGGTGCCTTGCTTCCAGTTGACCCAAGGAGTCAGTTCATGAGAAGAGGACCTTTTTTTTCCTCCACCTCTCCCAGGAAACTTGTCTGGGAACCTGGAGATTATGTTCCACCTGACCCGCCACCCACTCCATTTCCAATGCGAAGTGTCTATGCAGGGAGGGGGTTTTCCTCACAATCTTCCCCCAAGAGCTGGAATTCAGCCTTCTACACCCCCATTCTGAAAGTACAAGTGAGTTCCCTGAAGGGTTCCTTCCACCTGCAAATGAGCCTGTTACTCAACATCCAGAACCAAACAAGAAACCTCATGCTGTTGCTCTCTCTTCAAATGTAATTTGACTTATCTCTCATTTTTAGTTTTTGAGTAACTGCTTTTACTTCAGTAATTGACTATACTTTGGCTCCAATTGAAGCTCAATGAAACAATAATCCTTAAGATACTATTTTGTAAATAAAGATGGTTTACGTAGGAATCTTACGAGTAAATTATTCCTATTTTATGTCATTCCAGAGAACAGCATTTAATCTGATGAAGCCACTCTTACATAAACAAGAATGGGAGTTCTAGGTACTTGTAATCTAGCTGATGGAAATATCTTTTAAACTCCCAACAAAGAAGTGTATTTAGTATGACTGTAGCAAATGTAAAGTGACTTTAGGCTTAATGAAAAAGTGTCACTGATTTAGAGACTGGTTGGGCATTTCAGCTAGTTTTTCCATATCAGAATAACTAGAGCATGGGAGGACTAAAGGAGAGAACACAACTCAACATGTCAGGGAAACAGGAGATCTCAACTACAAAGAAAAATGAAGACCTCTTTTTTATATTGGTTGCTTAAAACCTTACATAGCTCTTGAGATACCATATTTCCTACATTAGACTCAAGTGAGTTATGAACTCCCATTTTGACCCCATATTCAGATTGCACAATCACATTGTTTACACATCCACGTTTTTACAAAATGCCATATTAGTAACTGTTGTATTCTACTACCTTTTCTGGCCTCTACTATATCCCCTCTCCTGCCCTCCCATCTTCTCTCTCTATCCCGTCTGCTGTAATTCAACGTTTGAGAATTGGAAACCACACTTTAAACTCACTCTCCTCCCCTTTTTCCCTTCTGTCAAATTACTCATCATCTTCTTCTATTTCTCCTCCTCCTCCTCCTCTTCCTCCTCCTCCTGATACCTTTAATTCATTCATCATACACTCATGCATTGGTTCATTCATTCCTTTCACACATGGTGTTGGGGATCCAACTCAGGACCTTTGAAAGTGTGAAGCCAGCACTCTAGTGCTGAGCCAAAACCCCAGCACCTGTCTTTTGGATTTTATGACTGTTTATATGAAATTCAGAATCGCATTCTGCTATGGTTCACTGATATGTGGACTGACCTAGTCCTTGTTTTCTGGGAGACTTTTGGAAAATATACATGAATTATAAGGAGATTGAAATGAAGAAACAAAGAGGAAATTCCCCAATTTCTTATTCTTAGATTCCATACTCTGACTCTGCCTACCTACTGTAAAAACTTTTAAACTCTTACTCCCCATTTCTATATCATTGCCAACAAGTGAACATTCACTGCCCTGCAACAAACCAGAGAACTCACATTGAACAATGTTTCCCCAGTAGAGACCAAGACACAATACTTATTAAAAAAATACCCTAGTTATGAATTAGTAGGTAAAGCTTTATTTGAGTGTTAAATGTGCTCTAATTATGTGTTTGTGTGTTTGTTGGTGTGTGTGGTGTGTGGGCGTGTGTGCTTGTGTGTAAAACAAGCACTGAGGTGTAAAATAAATGCAGGATTGCAACGGCCTTCTTAAAAATAAGAAGCAACTTTATCACATTTGAAGCCCAGTGAAGAATCTGCCTGCTACTTAACCTACAATTAATTGAAATGTGAAAAATTCAGGCCTAGAAAAACAAAGCCAACATACATACTGAATCTAATCAGTCTGTCTCACCTGTTTTCTAACCAATCCTTTAAATAAACCTAAATGGCCAGCGTAAAACATCAGTTGTTCTAAACGAGTGGACGGATGTCCCCTGTCATGGGCTGTGTAAAATACATGGAGGATCCGGCACTGATTGTTATCTAGAATGACTTCTGCCTGAACTACTATTGGAGGATTGTTGCTGATATACTGCGGTTCTTATACCAGTAAACTGGAATGAAGGTAATTTCAGGCTGCAAAGGAATAAATTGATTTTACTAACTGGTTTTTGGAAAACACTGCCATGAAAAATTATCAATATGTTCATAAAGGCATCTACATGTCTCTTCACAAGGGTTTTACTTAATGGGGGAGGTGGTGAGGTCTGGATATAACTGAACTGTCCATTAGTAGGTAGAACAATATAATGGGAATCTGAGTGCACATTCCGGTTTGAACTCAATCTAGGTAACATGGATTCATCTCTGTGTAATAGGCCTGCTTCTGAAAAACACAATGTAGAGCTCCAAAAGCAGAACGATACTCTCAGAATACCATGTTATGTTTGTAAATAGATAGACAGATAGATATACAGAAATCAAAAATCTGAAAACGGTCTGGAAGTGTACATTTCAATAACTTACAATGTCAGTAGTGGGGGATTAATAGCAGATCAAGGAGACTGTATCTGCATGCGAAATGGTTCAATTTTTGAAAGAGTTTTTTAAATGAAAATGGACAAAAAATTGAAAGGGTTACAGTAAGTGTTGAGGAGTGACTTGACAAAAGGAGCACAGAGGTGAGAAAGAATTAAGTAGAGTTCAATAGAACCAGGTATAATTTCTGTACACATGACTCCATGAACAGGAGCAAAGGGGACACTTAAAGAAATCATAGGACTAAGGAGAGATCAGGATTAGGAGGGTTTGTACTAGTCTAGAAATGCTGACCTGAAAACCAACTAAAGTTCTCAACTCCTTCTTCTGAGGAACATTAGCTGTGCCGTGCTTTTCAAAAATGACTTGTCATGACTGATTTATGCCCATGTTAGCAACTCTTCTGAAATTACTTTGAAAGTAGACTCATGTGAGAGTTTCTCTTTAGAGATAATTCAAATTACTTGCATAGGAAGTGGCAGCAGGTCTGGGGATGTTGTAGCTCAGTGGCAGTGACCTTGCCTAGCTTGGGGCTGGCCTGCCATGGACTTTCACCCCAAACACTTGCAAGAAAAGAGAAGGAAGGGAAGGGAGAGAGAAAGTTGGAAGGGAGGAAGGCAAAGTTGGAGGGATGGAGGGAGGTAGAAAAGAAGGAAGAAGAAAAGGAGAAAAACCAGGAAGGGAGGAAGGAAGGTAGGAAATAGGGAGAGCACAAGGGCAGGGAAAGGACTGAGTCACTCAAACAAAAGGCAAGGGACACAAAGACCAATATAGGCCATAAAAGCTGTTTGAACAGTTTAGTCAGCTTTAGAATTTGAGTGACATCAAACTGAATGTTATTATGACTGGATGGAATCTTCCTACTAACCCCGCCTTGGCCTGGCCTAAACCAAATCAAGGGGTGGGTGGCATGGAGAGGAATTCTCTCTGGCTGGAGTGGGAGGGACCTAAACCTGTGGCACTTGAGGATGCACCGGGTAGGGAAGCGGACAAGACTGCCCTGATGGGCATTTGAGCACAACAAGGCTCCTGGGAGCCTTTGATCATGGCTCCCACCGCCATACGCCCACCACCCACCATACGCCCAGCCCCTGAAGGGGATCACAGTGGTCTGCTCCGTTGCCTGGTGCAGGTTGGAGTTCCTGACCAAACACCTGAGTGTCCACAGCCTGTGTTGGCCTGCCTGGGCAGGCTGTGGTTGTGGTGGCAAGAGCCAAAGCTGTGTTGGCGTGATGGAGGAGCCAAGGGCTGCCTCTCAGCCATACTAGTGGGTGGTTCTGGAAGAAGCACCCAGGGTTGTGGCAGCATTGTCCGAAGACATGAAGCCAGGCCATCTTCCTTATGGCTTTCCTTGGGAGTTGGTGATGTGTACAGCTCTTGGATTTTCCGCTGTTCTCTCACTTTTCTGGAGAGGTTTTCAGTCGGTTCGTAGCAGGCTTTACGTGGGAAGAGAAAAAAGGCTGGCTCTAAATCTTGCTGGACTTATTGAGGCAAAATGTGGACTTCTTGAAAAAGTGAGCCTTGTTGAAAAAGAACATGAAGGCTTAGAATCACCTTTAAAGGATTGCAGGTTTGACAAGGGTTCAAGGGAAGCACGACAGCTGGAGGCAACCGACGAAAAGCTGCATAGGTCCGAATCCAGCCATGGCGTTGAAGTGCTCTTTCTAGAAGAAGAGCTCAAAGCACAGAAGGCTCAACATGGTCAAGAGGATGAAATGATGGCGCACCTATCAAGAAGGATACAGTCCCTCCAAGGTGAATCTGAATCCCTCAGATCACAAATAGCTGAAGCTAAAACAAACTGGAGACTCTTTCAAGTGAATGAGGAAGAACTGAAGCTGGCAATCAAAGAGGTTTTGAATGAAGGATCCCTACTTCCGCAAACGCAGAGACCAACAATACAAGGAGAAGCTGAAGCACAGAGGGAACAAGGAGGTGTCCAATATAAAGCAAAAATCATATTAGAGGACTCTAAAGTAGCTGGAGAACAAGTTCTAAGGGACACAGAAAATCACATGGAGTGTCTGGGTGAATGCTTGCTGAAGATGATGGATAGGTCTTCTCCAAGCCTGGGAGCCCAAAGGGATGGTGGTCACCTGGAACTGGGAAAGACGAGTGAACCCGAAATTGGTGCTCACTTGGAGGATGAGTCCAAAGGAGCTTTGAGGAACCTGGTTTATGGTGATAAGCTAAAGGCCTCCTTAGAAATCTTGGAAGGAGGAAGAATTCAAAAATGTACTTTCTCATCTGAAGTGGAGAAAACCACGGAAGACCTTACAGAACACCTTAAAAGTCTGCAGACTGAACAGGCATCCTTGCAGTCAGAAAATGCACAGCTGCAAAGTGAGAATGAGACCCTACAGAAGAACTTTAAAGTCATGATGGAACGCTATCAAGAAAATATGATGAAACTGCACAGGAAATTAAGAGTGGAGGAAAACTACCGTGTGGAGCAAGAGGAGAAACTTTCCAAAGTCGAAGAAAAGATGAGCCATACAATAAAAGAGCTGGAGACCTACAGAAAGAGAGCCCAATATCTTGAAGAACAATTGCAGAGTACCATTCATTCCTGTCTGGGGAAGATTATTTCCTCTGAGAAAGAAGCACATGCTAGTGAGTTGGCAGCTCGGATTGCTGAAAGAAACCTCAGTTATTTCAGGAAACAAAATGCACGCAACAGACAAAAATTAACTGAGAAGGAGCTTAGATTTGAACTTGTAGAAAAAGATCCCTATGATGCACTGGATGTTTCCAACTCAGCAATGGGCAGAAAGCCTTCTCCAAATGGGCCCTCACCAATAGGTCACCCTTCATCTGAAAGGAGACCTCCTCATTTGGAAAAGAGTGGTCCACTCACACTCTCACCTTTCACTCCAGTGGGAGGAGGAGGAGGGTCAAGGGGCCCTGGAGAATCCTCTGCACCATGCGACTAGCAGTAAAGGAAGAGAATCCAGCTGTCATAAGTTCACTGATTTTCAGAGAGCACCTTCTCAGACTGGGCCCCCCTCTCTCCTCCAGGGGAACAGGCCAGCAGGCTGATGATCCCTCCGCCAGGCCAACCATATTCTTCTGATGCACGTCTTCCTCTACAAAGGCAAGATAGGTTTTACTCAAATTGTGGTAGAGCATCGGGACCAGCAGAACACAGAATTCCTAATATGCCTCCTTTGGACTCTGATGTGCCTGATTCACCTCTCCATGCTGAAAACCAAGCAACTGGCTCTGGCTCTGTGTTGGCACCTTTCCCTCCAGTCAGAGGTGCCTTGCTTCCAGTTGACCCAAGGAGTCAGTTCCTGAGAAGAGGACCTTTTTTTTCCTCCACCTCTCCCAGGAAACTTGTCTGGGAACCTGGAGATTATGTTCCACCTGACCCGCCACCCACTCCATTTCCAATGCGAAGTGTCTATGCAGGGAGGGGGTTTTCCTCACAATCTTCCCCCAAGAGCTGGAATTCAGCCCTCTACACCCCCATTCTGAAAGTACAAGTGAGTTCCCTGAAGGGTTCCTTCCACCTGCAAATGAGCCTGTTACTCAACATCCAGAACCAAACAAGAAACCTCATGCTGTTGCTCTCTCTTCAAATGTAATTTGACTTATCTCTCATTTTTAGTTTTTGAGTAACTGCTTTTACTTCAGTAATTGACTATACTTTGGCTCCAATTGAAGCTCAATGAAACAATAATCCTTAAGATACTATTTTGTAAATAAAGATGGTTTACGTAGGAATCTTACGAGTAAATTATTCCTATTTTATGTCATTCCAGAGAACAGCATTTAATCTGATGAAGCCACTCTTACATAAACAAGAATGGGAGTTCTAGGTACTTGTAATCTAGCTGATGGAAATATCTTTTAAACTCCCAACAAAGAAGTGTATTTAGTATGACTGTAGCAAATGTAAAGTGACTTTAGGCTTAATGAAAAAGTGTCACTGATTTAGAGACTGGTTGGGCATTTTAGCTAGTTTTTCCATATCAGAATAACTAGAGCATGGGAGGACTAAAGGAGAGAACACAACTCAACGTGTCAGGGAAACAGGAGATCTCAACTACAAAGAAAAATGAAGACCTCTTTTTTATATTGGTTGCTTAAAACCTTACATAGCTCTTGAGATACCATATTTCCTACATTAGACTCAAGTGAGTTATGAACTCCCATTTTGACCCCATATTCAGATTGCACAATCACATTGTTTACACATCCACGTTTTTACAAAATGCCATATTAGTAACTGTTGTATTCTGCTACCTTTTCTGGCCTCTACTATATCCCCTCTCCTGCCCTCCCATCTTCTCTCTCTATCCCGTCTGCTGTAATTGAACGTTTGGGAATTGGAAACCGCACTTTAAACTCACTCTCCTCCCCTTTTTCCCTTCTGTCAAATTACTCATCATCTTCTTCTATTTCTCCTCCTCCTCCTCCTCTTCCTCCTCCTCCTGATACCTTTAATTCATTCATCATACACTCATGCATTGGTTCATTCATTCCTTTCACACATGGTGTTGGGGATCCAACTCAGGACCTTTGAAAGTGTGAAGCCAGCACTCTAGTGCTGAGCCAAAACCCCAGCACCTGTCTTTTGGATTTTATGACTGTTTATATGAAATTCAGAATCGCATTCTGCTATGGTTCACTGATATGTGGACTGACCTAGTCCTTGTTTTCTGGGAGACTTTTGGAAAATATACATGAATTATAAGGAGATTGAAATGAAGAAACAAAGAGGAAATTCCCCAATTTCTTATTCTTAGATTCCATACTCTGACTCTGCCTACCTACTGTAAAAACTTTTAAACTCTTACTCCCCATTTCTATATCATTGCCAACAAGTGAACATTCACTGCCCTGCAACAAACCAGAGAACTCACATTGAACAATGTTTCCCCAGTAGAGACCAAGACACAATACTTATTAAAAAAATACCCTAGTTATGAATTAGTAGGTAAAGCTTTATTTGAGTGTTAAATGTGCTCTAATTATGTGTTTGTGTGTTTGTTGGTGTGTGTGGTGTGTGGGCGTGTGTGCTTGTGTGTAAAACAAGCACTGAGGTGTAAAATAAATGCAGGATTGCAACGGCCTTCTTAAAAATAAGAAGCAACTTTATCACATTTGAAGCCCAGTGAAGAATCTGCCTGCTACTTAACCTACAATTAATTGAAATGTGAAAAATTCAGGCCTAGAAAAACAAAGCCAACATACATACTGAATCTAATCAGTCTGTCTCACCTGTTTTCTAACCAATCCTTTAAATAAACCTAAATGGCCAGCGTAAAACATCAGTTGTTCTAAACGAGTGGACGGATGTCCCCTGTCATGGGCTGTGTAAAATACATGGAGGATCCGGCACTGATTGTTATCTAGAATGACTTCTGCCTGAACTACTATTGGAGGATTGTTGCTGATATACTGCGGTTCTTATACCAGTAAACTGGAATGAAGGTAATTTCAGGCTGCAAAGGAATAAATTGATTTTACTAACTGGTTTTTGGAAAACACTGCCATGAAAAATTATCAATATGTTCATAAAGGCATCTACATGTCTCTTCACAAGGGTTTTACTTAATGGGGGAGGTGGTGAGGTCTGGATATAACTGAACTGTCCATTAGTAGGTAGAACAATATAATGGGAATCTGAGTGCACATTCCGGTTTGAACTCAATCTAGGTAACATGGATTCATCTCTGTGTAATAGGCCTGCTTCTGAAAAACACAATGTAGAGCTCCAAAAGCAGAACGATACTCTCAGAATACCATGTTATGTTTGTAAATAGATAGACAGATAGATATACAGAAATCAAAAATCTGAAAACGGTCTGGAAGTGTACATTTCAATAACTTACAATGTCAGTAGTGGGGGATTAATAGCAGATCAAGGAGACTGTATCTGCATGCGAAATGGTTCAATTTTTGAAAGAGTTTTTTAAATGAAAATGGACAAAAAATTGAAAGGGTTACAGTAAGTGTTGAGGAGTGACTTGACAAAAGGAGCACAGAGGTGAGAAAGAATTAAGTAGAGTTCAATAGAACCAGGTATAATTTCTGTACACATGACTCCATGAACAGGAGCAAAGGGGACACTTAAAGAAATCATAGGACTAAGGAGAGATCAGGATTAGGAGGGTTTGTACTAGTCTAGAAATGCTGACCTGAAAACCAACTAAAGTTCTCAACTCCTTCTTCTGAGGAACATTAGCTGTACCGTGCTTTTCAAAAATGACTTGTCATGACTGATTTATGCCCATGTTAGCAACTCTTCTGAAATTACTTTGAAAGTAGACTCATGTGAGAGTTTCTCTTTAGAGATAATTCAAATTACTTGCATAGGAAGTGGCAGCAGGTCTGGGGATGTTGTAGCTCAGTGGCAGTGACCTTGCCTAGCTTGGGGCTGGCCTGCCATGGACTTTCACCCCAAACACTTGCAAGAAAAGAGAAGGAAGGGAAGGGAGAGAGAAAGTTGGAAGGGAGGAAGGCAAAGTTGGAGGGATGGAGGGAGGTAGAAAAGAAGGAAGAAGAAAAGGAGAAAAACCAGGAAGGGAGGAAGGAAGGTAGGAAATAGGGAGAGCACAAGGGCAGGGAAAGGACTGAGTCACTCAAACAAAAGGCAAGGGACACAAAGACCAATATAGGCCATAAAAGCTGTTTGAACAGTTTAGTCAGCTTTAGAATTTGAGTGACATCAAACTGAATGTTATTATGACTGGATGGAATCTTCCTACTAACCCCGCCTTGGCCTGGCCTAAACCAAATCAAGGGGTGGGTGGCATGGAGAGGAATTCTCTCTGGCTGGAGTGGGAGGGACCTAAACCTGTGGCACTTGAGGATGCACCGGGTAGGGAAGCGGACAAGACTGCCCTGATGGGCATTTGAGCACAACAAGGCTCCTGGGAGCCTTTGATCATGGCTCCCACCGCCATACGCCCACCACCCACCATACGCCCAGCCCCTGAAGGGGATCACAGTGGTCTGCTCCGTTGCCTGGTGCAGGTTGGAGTTCCTGACCAAACACCTGAGTGTCCACAGCCTGTGTTGGCCTGCCTGGGCAGGCTGTGGTTGTGGTGGCAAGAGCCAAAGCTGTGTTGGCGTGATGGAGGAGCCAAGGGCTGCCTCTCAGCCATACTAGTGGGTGGTTCTGGAAGAAGCACCCAGGGTTGTGGCAGCATTGTCCGAAGACATGAAGCCAGGCCATCTTCCTTATGGCTTTCCTTGGGAGTTGGTGATGTGTACAGCTCTTGGATTTTCCGCTGTTCTCTCACTTTTCTGGAGAGGTTTTCAGTCGGTTCGTAGCAGGCTTTACGTGGGAAGAGAAAAAAGGCTGGCTCTAAATCTTGCTGGACTTATTGAGGCAAAATGTGGACTTCTTGAAAAAGTGAGCCTTGTTGAAAAAGAACATGAAGGCTTAGAATCACCTTTAAAGGATTGCAGGTTTGAGAAGGGTTCAAGGGAAGCACGACAGCTGGAGGCAACCGACGAAAAGCTGCATAGGTCCGAATCCAGCCATGGCGTTGAAGTGCTCTTTCTAGAAGAAGAGCTCAAAGCACAGAAGGCTCAACATGGTCAAGAGGATGAAACGATGGCGCACCTATCAAGAAGGATACAGTCCCTCCAAGGTGAATCTGAATCCCTCAGATCACAAATAGCTGAAGCTAAAACAAACTGGAGACTCTTTCAAGTGAATGAGGAAGAACTGAAGCTGGCAATCAAAGAGGTTTTGAATGAAGGATCCCTACTTCCGCAAACGCAGAGACCAACAATACAAGGAGAAGCTGAAGCACAGAGGGAACAAGGAGGTGTCCAATATAAAGCAAAAATCATATTAGAGGACTCTAAAGTAGCTGGAGAACAAGTTCTAAGGGACACAGAAAATCACATGGAGTCTCTGGGTGAATGCTTGCTGAAGATGATGGATAGGTCTTCTCCAAGCCTGGGAGCCCAAAGGGATGGTGGTCACCTGGAACTGGGAAAGACGAGTGAACCCGAAATTGGTGCTCACTTGGAGGATGAGTCCAAAGGAGCTTTGAGGAACCTGGTTTATGGTGATAAGCTAAAGGCCTCCTTAGAAATCTTGGAAGGAGGAAGAATTCAAAAATGTACTTTCTCATCTGAAGTGGAGAAAACCACGGAAGACCTTACAGAACACCTTAAAAGTCTGCAGACTGAACAGGCATCCTTGCAGTCAGAAAATGCACAGCTGCAAAGTGAGAATGAGACCCTACAGAAGAACTTTAAAGTCATGATGGAACGCTATCAAGAAAATATGATGAAACTGCACAGGAAATTAAGAGTGGAGGAAAACTACCGTGTGGAGCAAGAGGAGAAACTTTCCAAAGTCGAAGAAAAGATGAGCCATACAATAAAAGAGCTGGAGACCTACAGAAAGAGAGCCCAATATCTTGAAGAACAATTGCAGAGTACCATTCATTCCTGTCTGGGGAAGATTATTTCCTCTGAGAAAGAAGCACATGCTAGTGAGTTGGCAGCTCGGATTGCTGAAAGAAACCTCAGTTATTTCAGGAAACAAAATGCACGCAACAGACAAAAATTAACTGAGAAGGAGCTTAGATTTGAACTTGTAGAAAAAGATCCCTATGATGCACTGGATGTTTCCAACTCAGCAATGGGCAGAAAGCCTTCTCCAAATGGGCCCTCACCAATAGGTCACCCTTCATCTGAAAGGAGACCTCCTCATTTGGAAAAGAGTGGTCCACTCACACTCTCACCTTTCACTCCAGTGGGAGGAGGAGGAGGGTCAAGGGGCCCTGGAGAATCCTCTGCACCATGCGACTAGCAGTAAAGGAAGAGAATCCAGCTGTCATAAGTTCACTGATTTTCAGAGAGCACCTTCTCAGACTGGGCCCCCCTCTCTCCTCCAGGGGAACAGGCCAGCAGGCTGATGATCCCTCCGCCAGGCCAACCATATTCTTCTGATGCACGTCTTCCTCTACAAAGGCAAGATAGGTTTTACTCAAATTGTGGTAGAGCATCGGGACCAGCAGAACACAGAATTCCTAATATGCCTCCTTTGGACTCTGATGTGCCTGATTCACCTCTCCATGCTGAAAACCAAGCAACTGGCTCTGGCTCTGTGTTGGCACCTTTCCCTCCAGTCAGAGGTGCCTTGCTTCCAGTTGACCCAAGGAGTCAGTTCCTGAGAAGAGGACCTTTTTTTTCCTCCACCTCTCCCAGGAAACTTGTCTGGGAACCTGGAGATTATGTTCCACCTGACCCGCCACCCACTCCATTTCCAATGCGAAGTGTCTATGCAGGGAGGGGGTTTTCCTCACAATCTTCCCCCAAGAGCTGGAATTCAGCCCTCTACACCCCCATTCTGAAAGTACAAGTGAGTTCCCTGAAGGGTTCCTTCCACCTGCAAATGAGCCTGTTACTCAACATCCAGAACCAAACAAGAAACCTCATGCTGTTGCTCTCTCTTCAAATGTAATTTGACTTATCTCTCATTTTTAGTTTTTGAGTAACTGCTTTTACTTCAGTAATTGACTATACTTTGGCTCCAATTGAAGCTCAATGAAACAATAATCCTTAAGATACTATTTTGTAAATAAAGATGGTTTACGTAGGAATCTTACGAGTAAATTATTCCTATTTTATGTCATTCCAGAGAACAGCATTTAATCTGATGAAGCCACTCTTACATAAACAAGAATGGGAGTTCTAGGTACTTGTAATCTAGCTGATGGAAATATCTTTTAAACTCCCAACAAAGAAGTGTATTTAGTATGACTGTAGCAAATGTAAAGTGACTTTAGGCTTAATGAAAAAGTGTCACTGATTTAGAGACTGGTTGGGCATTTCAGCTAGTTTTTCCATATCAGAATAACTAGAGCATGGGAGGACTAAAGGAGAGAACACAACTCAACGTGTCAGGGAAACAGGAGATCTCAACTACAAAGAAAAATGAAGACCTCTTTTTTATATTGGTTGCTTAAAACCTTACATAGCTCTTGAGATACCATATTTCCTACATTAGACTCAAGTGAGTTATGAACTCCCATTTTGACCCCATATTCAGATTGCACAATCACATTGTTTACACATCCACGTTTTTACAAAATGCCATATTAGTAACTGTTGTATTCTGCTACCTTTTCTGGCCTCTACTATATCCCCTCTCCTGCCCTCCCATCTTCTCTCTCTATCCCGTCTGCTGTAATTGAACGTTTGGGAATTGGAAACCGCACTTTAAACTCACTCTCCTCCCCTTTTTCCCTTCTGTCAAATTACTCATCATCTTCTTCTATTTCTCCTCCTCCTCCTCCTCTTCCTCCTCCTCCTGATACCTTTAATTCATTCATCATACACTCATGCATTGGTTCATTCATTCCTTTCACACATGGTGTTGGGGATCCAACTCAGGACCTTTGAAAGTGTGAAGCCAGCACTCTAGTGCTGAGCCAAAACCCCAGCACCTGTCTTTTGGATTTTATGACTGTTTATATGAAATTCAGAATCGCATTCTGCTATGGTTCACTGATATGTGGACTGACCTAGTCCTTGTTTTCTGGGAGACTTTTGGAAAATATACATGAATTATAAGGAGATTGAAATGAAGAAACAAAGAGGAAATTCCCCAATTTCTTATTCTTAGATTCCATACTCTGACTCTGCCTACCTACTGTAAAAACTTTTAAACTCTTACTCCCCATTTCTATATCATTGCCAACAAGTGAACATTCACTGCCCTGCAACAAACCAGAGAACTCACATTGAACAATGTTTCCCCAGTAGAGACCAAGACACAATACTTATTAAAAAAATACCCTAGTTATGAATTAGTAGGTAAAGCTTTATTTGAGTGTTAAATGTGCTCTAATTATGTGTTTGTGTGTTTGTTGGTGTGTGTGGTGTGTGGGCGTGTGTGCTTGTGTGTAAAACAAGCACTGAGGTGTAAAATAAATGCAGGATTGCAACGGCCTTCTTAAAAATAAGAAGCAACTTTATCACATTTGAAGCCCAGTGAAGAATCTGCCTGCTACTTAACCTACAATTAATTGAAATGTGAAAAATTCAGGCCTAGAAAAACAAAGCCAACATACATACTGAATCTAATCAGTCTGTCTCACCTGTTTTCTAACCAATCCTTTAAATAAACCTAAATGGCCAGCGTAAAACATCAGTTGTTCTAAACGAGTGGACGGATGTCCCCTGTCATGGGCTGTGTAAAATACATGGAGGATCCGGCACTGATTGTTATCTAGAATGACTTCTGCCTGAACTACTATTGGAGGATTGTTGCTGATATACTGCGGTTCTTATACCAGTAAACTGGAATGAAGGTAATTTCAGGCTGCAAAGGAATAAATTGATTTTACTAACTGGTTTTTGGAAAACACTGCCATGAAAAATTATCAATATGTTCATAAAGGCATCTACATGTCTCTTCACAAGGGTTTTACTTAATGGGGGAGGTGGTGAGGTCTGGATATAACTGAACTGTCCATTAGTAGGTAGAACAATATAATGGGAATCTGAGTGCACATTCCGGTTTGAACTCAATCTAGGTAACATGGATTCATCTCTGTGTAATAGGCCTGCTTCTGAAAAACACAATGTAGAGCTCCAAAAGCAGAACGATACTCTCAGAATACCATGTTATGTTTGTAAATAGATAGACAGATAGATATACAGAAATCAAAAATCTGAAAACGGTCTGGAAGTGTACATTTCAATAACTTACAATGTCAGTAGTGGGGGATTAATAGCAGATCAAGGAGACTGTATCTGCATGCGAAATGGTTCAATTTTTGAAAGAGTTTTTTAAATGAAAATGGACAAAAAATTGAAAGGGTTACAGTAAGTGTTGAGGAGTGACTTGACAAAAGGAGCACAGAGGTGAGAAAGAATTAAGTAGAGTTCAATAGAACCAGGTATAATTTCTGTACACATGACTCCATGAACAGGAGCAAAGGGGACACTTAAAGAAATCATAGGACTAAGGAGAGATCAGGATTAGGAGGGTTTGTACTAGTCTAGAAATGCTGACCTGAAAACCAACTAAAGTTCTCAACTCCTTCTTCTGAGGAACATTAGCTGTACCGTGCTTTTCAAAAATGACTTGTCATGACTGATTTATGCCCATGTTAGCAACTCTTCTGAAATTACTTTGAAAGTAGACTCATGTGAGAGTTTCTCTTTAGAGATAATTCAAATTACTTGCATAGGAAGTGGCAGCAGGTCTGGGGATGTTGTAGCTCAGTGGCAGTGACCTTGCCTAGCTTGGGGCTGGCCTGCCATGGACTTTCACCCCAAACACTTGCAAGAAAAGAGAAGGAAGGGAAGGGAGAGAGAAAGTTGGAAGGGAGGAAGGCAAAGTTGGAGGGATGGAGGGAGGTAGAAAAGAAGGAAGAAGAAAAGGAGAAAAACCAGGAAGGGAGGAAGGAAGGTAGGAAATAGGGAGAGCACAAGGGCAGGGAAAGGACTGAGTCACTCAAACAAAAGGCAAGGGACACAAAGACCAATATAGGCCATAAAAGCTGTTTGAACAGTTTAGTCAGCTTTAGAATTTGAGTGACATCAAACTGAATGTTATTATGACTGGATGGAATCTTCCTACTAACCCCGCCTTGGCCTGGCCTAAACCAAATCAAGGGGTGGGTGGCATGGAGAGGAATTCTCTCTGGCTGGAGTGGGAGGGACCTAAACCTGTGGCACTTGAGGATGCACCGGGTAGGGAAGCGGACAAGACTGCCCTGATGGGCATTTGAGCACAACAAGGCTCCTGGGAGCCTTTGATCATGGCTCCCACCGCCATACGCCCACCACCCACCATACGCCCAGCCCCTGAAGGGGATCACAGTGGTCTGCTCCGTTGCCTGGTGCAGGTTGGAGTTCCTGACCAAACACCTGAGTGTCCACAGCCTGTGTTGGCCTGCCTGGGCAGGCTGTGGTTGTGGTGGCAAGAGCCAAAGCTGTGTTGGCGTGATGGAGGAGCCAAGGGCTGCCTCTCAGCCATACTAGTGGGTGGTTCTGGAAGAAGCACCCAGGGTTGTGGCAGCATTGTCCGAAGACATGAAGCCAGGCCATCTTCCTTATGGCTTTCCTTGGGAGTTGGTGATGTGTACAGCTCTTGGATTTTCCGCTGTTCTCTCACTTTTCTGGAGAGGTTTTCAGTCGGTTCGTAGCAGGCTTTACGTGGGAAGAGAAAAAAGGCTGGCTCTAAATCTTGCTGGACTTATTGAGGCAAAATGTGGACTTCTTGAAAAAGTGAGCCTTGTTGAAAAAGAACATGAAGGCTTAGAATCACCTTTAAAGGATTGCAGGTTTGACAAGGGTTCAAGGGAAGCACGACAGCTGGAGGCAACCGACGAAAAGCTGCATAGGTCCGAATCCAGCCATGGCGTTGAAGTGCTCTTTCTAGAAGAAGAGCTCAAAGCACAGAAGGCTCAACATGGTCAAGAGGATGAAACGATGGCGCACCTATCAAGAAGGATACAGTCCCTCCAAGGTGAATCTGAATCCCTCAGATCACAAATAGCTGAAGCTAAAACAAACTGGAGACTCTTTCAAGTGAATGAGGAAGAACTGAAGCTGGCAATCAAAGAGGTTTTGAATGAAGGATCCCTACTTCCGCAAACGCAGAGACCAACAATACAAGGAGAAGCTGAAGCACAGAGGGAACAAGGAGGTGTCCAATATAAAGCAAAAATCATATTAGAGGACTCTAAAGTAGCTGGAGAACAAGTTCTAAGGGACACAGAAAATCACATGGAGTCTCTGGGTGAATGCTTGCTGAAGATGATGGATAGGTCTTCTCCAAGCCTGGGAGCCCAAAGGGATGGTGGTCACCTGGAACTGGGAAAGACGAGTGAACCCGAAATTGGTGCTCACTTGGAGGATGAGTCCAAAGGAGCTTTGAGGAACCTGGTTTATGGTGATAAGCTAAAGGCCTCCTTAGAAATCTTGGAAGGAGGAAGAATTCAAAAATGTACTTTCTCATCTGAAGTGGAGAAAACCACGGAAGACCTTACAGAACACCTTAAAAGTCTGCAGACTGAACAGGCATCCTTGCAGTCAGAAAATGCACAGCTGCAAAGTGAGAATGAGACCCTACAGAAGAACTTTAAAGTCATGATGGAACGCTATCAAGAAAATATGATGAAACTGCACAGGAAATTAAGAGTGGAGGAAAACTACCGTGTGGAGCAAGAGGAGAAACTTTCCAAAGTCGAAGAAAAGATGAGCCATACAATAAAAGAGCTGGAGACCTACAGAAAGAGAGCCCAATATCTTGAAGAACAATTGCAGAGTACCATTCATTCCTGTCTGGGGAAGATTATTTCCTCTGAGAAAGAAGCACATGCTAGTGAGTTGGCAGCTCGGATTGCTGAAAGAAACCTCAGTTATTTCAGGAAACAAAATGCACGCAACAGACAAAAATTAACTGAGAAGGAGCTTAGATTTGAACTTGTAGAAAAAGATCCCTATGATGCACTGGATGTTTCCAACTCAGCAATGAGGCAGAAAGCCTTCTCCAAATGGGCCCTCACCAATAGGTCACCCTTCATCTGAAAGGAGACCTCCTCATTTGGAAAAGAGTGGTCCACTCACACTCTCACCTTTCACTTCAGTGGGAGGAGGAGGAGGGTCAAGGGGCCCTGGAGAATCCTCTGCAC
>NW_027516026.1:0-66714 GCF_048772815.1 Callospermophilus lateralis | reverse complement strand
TAAAAATAAAAACTGCTACTGTAAACGAACGCTTCAACCTAGAAGAAGAAAATTTGGTGAGCCAAGTGGGATTTGTGTACCGATCATTACCACCAAGAATCATCAAGATTGGGTGAAAAAATATTTCCTGGTATTTCGGAAACTCGTTATTTCTTAAAAGCTTGGCAACCCCTCTCAAGGAAAGTGCTTTTCCACAGTCTGTGCCTAGGGCTACTTGAAGAGGAAACAAACCATAAAGACAAAATTGAGAACTCCTTTATTTTGTCAAGTTTCAAAGAGCTACTACAAACCATGTTGGATTTAGAGTTCCAAATTCATCTATCTATATAGGAGAGAACAGAGTGAAACCTAAATAAAAAAATTGCTACTGTAGACGAACGCTTCAACCTAAAGAGAACAAAATTTGTTGAGCCAAGTGGGATTTGTATACTGATCATCACCACCAAGTATCCTTCAAGATTGGGTGAAAAAATATTTGCTGGTGTTTCGGAAACTCGTAATTTCTTGGAAGCTTGGCAACCCCTCTCAAGGAAAGTGCTTTTCCACAGTCACTGCTTAGGGCTACTTGAAGCGGAAACAAATCATAGAGACAAAACAGAGAACTCCTTTATTTTGTCAAGTTTCCAAGAGCTACTACAAACCATGTTGGATTTAGAGTTCCAAATTCATCTATCCATATAGGAGAGAACAGAGTGAAACCTAAATATAAAAACTGCTGCTGTAGACGAACGCTTCAAAATAGAAGAACAAAATTTGGTGAGCCAAGTGGCATTTTTGTACTGATCTTTCCCACCAAGTATCATCAAGATTCGGTGAAAAAATATTTGCTGGTATTTCGTAAACTCGTTATTTCTTAGAAGCTTGGCAACCCCTCTCAATGAAAGTGCTTTTCCACAGTCTGTGCCAAGGACTACTTGAAGAAGAAACAAAACATAGAGACAAAACTGAGAACTACTTTATTTTGTCAAGTTTCAAAGAGCTACTGCAAACCATACTGGACTTAGAGTTCCAAATTCATCTATCTATATAGCAGAGAACAGAGTGAAACCTAAACATAAAAACTGCTACTGTAGATGAACGCTTCAATCTAGAAAAACAAAAATTGGTGAGCCAAGTGGGATTTGTGGACCGATCATCACCACCAAGTATCATCAAGATTGGGTGAAAAAATATTTGCTGGTATTTCAGAAACTCGTTATTTCTTAGAAGCTTGGCAACCCCTCTCAATGAAAGTGCTTTTCCACAGTCTGTGCCTAGGGCTACTTGAAGGGGTAACAAACCATAGAGACAAAACTGAGAACTCTTTTATTTTTACAAGTTTCAAAGAGCTACTACAAACCATATTGGATTTAGAGTTCCAAATTCATTTATCTATATAGGAGAGAACAGATTGAAACCTAAAAATAAAAACTGCTACTGTAGACGAACGCTTCAACCTAGAAGAACAAAGTCTGGTGAGCCAAGTGGGATTTGTGTACTTGTCATTACCACCAAGTATCATCAAGATTGGGTGAAAAATATTTGCTGGTATTTCAGAAACTCGTTATTTCTTAGAAGCTTGGCAACCCCTCTCAATGAAATTGCTTTTCCACAGTCTGTGCCAAGGGCTACTTGAAGAGGAAACAAACCATAGAGACAAAACTGAGAACTCATTTATTTTGTCAAGTTTCAAAGAGCCACTACAAACCATGTTGTATTTAGAGTTCCAAATTCATCTATCTATATAGCAGAGAACAGAGTGAAACCTAAACATAAAAACTGCTACTGTAGACGAACGCTTCAACCTAGAAGAACAAAATTTGGTGAGCCAAGTGGGATTTGTGTACTGATCATTACCACCATGTATCATCAACATTGGGTGAAGAAATATTTGCTGGTATTTCGGAAATTCGTAATTTATTGGAAGCTTGGCAACCCCTTTCAATGGAAGTGCTTTTTCACAGTCATTGCCTAGGGCTATATAAAGAGGAAACAATCCATAGAAACAAAACTGAGACCATCTTTATTTTGTCAAGTTTAAAAGAGCTACTGCAAACCATGTTGGATTAAAGTTCCAAATTCACCTATCTATATAGGAGGGAACAGAGGGAAACCTAAATATAAAAACTGCTACTGTAGACCAGCGCTTCAAACTAGAAGAACAAAATTTGGAGAGCCAAGTGGGATTTGTTTACCGATCATAACCACCAAGTATCATCAAGATTGGTTGAAAATATATTTGCTGGTATTTCGTAAACTCGTTATTTCTTAGAAGCTTGGCAACCCCTCTCAATGAAAGTGCTTTTCCACAGTCTGTGCCAAGGGCTATTTTAAGAGGAAACAAACCATAGAGACAAAACTGAGAACTCCTTTATTTTGTCAAGTTTCAAAGAGCTACTACAAACCATGTTGGATTTAGAGTTCCAAATTCATCTATCTATATAGGAGAAAACAGAGTGAAACCTAAAAATAAAAACTGCTACTGTAGACGAACGCTTCAACCAAGAAGAACAAAATTTGGTGAGCCAAGTGGGATTTGTGTACTTGTCATTACCACCAAGTATCATCAAGATTGGGTGAAAAAATATTTCCTGGTATTTCGGAAACTCCTTATTTCTTAGAAGCTTGGCAATCCCTCTCAATGAAAGTGCTTTTCCACAGTCTGTGCCTAGGGCTACTTGAAGAGGAAACAAACCATACAGACAAAACTGAGAACTCCTTTATTGTGTCAAGTTTCAAAGAGCTATTACACACCATGTTGGATTTTGAATTCCAAATTCATCTATCTATATAGGAGAGAACAGAGTGAAACCTAAATATAAAAACTGCTACTGTAGACAAACGATTCAACCCAGAAGAACAAAATTTGGTGAGCCAAGTGGGATTTGTGTACTGATCATTACCACCAAGTATCATCAACATTGGGTGAAAAAAATATTTGCTGGTATTTCGGAAACTCGTTATTTCTTAGAAGCTTGGCAACCCTCTCAATGAAAGTGCTTTTCCACAGTCTCTGCCTAGGGCTACTTGAAGAGGAAACAAACCATAGAGACAAAACTGAGAACTCCTTTATTTTGTCAACTTTCAAAGAGCTACTACAAACCATGTTGGATTTAGAGTTCCAAATTCATCTATCTATATAGGAGAGAAGAGACTAAAACCTAAAAATAAAAACTGCTACTGTAAACGAACGCTTCAACCTAAAGAGAACAAAATATGGTGAGCCAAGTGGGATTTGTGTACTTGTCATTACCACCACGTATCATCAACATTGGGTGAAGAAATATTTGCTGGTATTTCGGAAACTCGTAATTTATTGGAAGCTTGGCACCCCTTTCAATGGAAGTGCTTTTGCACAGTCATTGCCTAGGGCTACTTAAAGAGGAAACAATCCATAGAGACAAAACTGAGACCTCCTTTATTTTCTCAAGTTTCATAGAGCCACTACCAACCATGTTGGATTTAGAGTTGCAAATTCATCTATCTATATAGCAGAGAACAGAGTGAAACCTAAACATAAAAACTGCTACTGTAGACGAACGTTTCAACCTAGAAGAAAAAAATTTGGTGACCCAAGTGGGATTTGTGTACCCATCATCACCACCAAGTATCATCAAGATTCGGGGGAAAAAAATTTGGAGGTATTTCGGAAACTCGTTATTTCTTAGAAGCTTGGCAACCCCTCTCAATGAAAGTGCTTTTCCAAGGTCAGTGCATAGGGCTACTTGAAGAGGAAACAATCCATATAGACAAAACTGAGAACTCCTTTATTTTGTCTAGTTTCAAAGAGCTACTACAAACCATGTTAGATTTAGAGTTCCAAATTCATCTATCTATATTGCAGAGAATAGTGTGAAACCTAAACATAAAAACTGCTGCTGTAGACGAACGCTTCAACCTAGAAGAACAAAATTTGGTGAGCCAAGTGGGATCTGTGTACCGATCTTTATCACCACGTATCATCACCATTGGGTGACAAAATATTTGCTGGTATTTCGGAAACTCGTAATTTCTTGGAAGCTTGGCCACCCCTTCAATGAAAGTGCTTTCCCACAGTCTCTGCTTAGGTCTACATGAAGCGGAAACAAATCATAGATACAAAACTGAGAACCCCTTTATTTTGTCAAGTTGTAAAGGGCTACTACAAACCACGTTGGATTTAGAGTTCCAAATTCATCTATCTGTATAGGAGAGAACAGAGGGAAACCTAAATATAACAACTTCTACTGTAGACGAACGCTTCAACCTAGAAGAACAAAAATTGGTGTGCCAAGTGGGATTTGTGGACCGATCATCACGACCAAGTATCATCAAGATTGGGTCAAAAAATATTTGCTGGTATTTCAGAAACTTGTTATTTTTTAGAAGCTTGGCAACCCCTCTCAATGAAATTGCTTTTCCACAGTCTGTGCCTAGGGCTACTTGAAGAGGAAACAAACCATAGAGACAAAACTGAGAACTACTTTATTTTGTCAAGTTTCAAAGAGCCACTACAAACCATGTTGGATTTAGAGTTCCAAATTCATCTATCTATATAGCAGAGAACAGAGTGAAACCTAAACATAAAAACTGCTACTGTAGACGAACGCTTCAACCTAGAATAACAAAATTTGGTGACCCAATGGGATTTGTGTACTGATCATTACCACGAAGTATCATCAAGAGTCGGTGAAAAAATATTTGCTGGTATTTCGGAAACTCGTTATTTCTTAGAAGCTTGGCAACCCATCTCAATGAAAGTGCTTTTCCACACTCTGTGCCTAGGACTACTTGAAGAGGAAACAAAACATAGAGACAAAACTGAGAACTAATTTATTTTGTCAAGTTTCAAAGAGCTACTGCAAACCATGTTGGATTTAGAGCTCCACATTCATCTATCTATATAGGAGAGAACAGAGTGAAAACTAAATATAAAAACTGCTACTGTAAATGAACGTTTGAACCTAGAAGAACAAAATTAGGTGAGCCAAGTGGGATTTGTGTACTGATCATGACCCCCATTTATCATCAACATTGGGTGAAAAAATATTTGCTGGTATATCAGAAACTCGTAATTTATTGAAAGCTTGGCAACCCCTTTCAATGAAAGTTCTTTTCCACAGTCTCTTCTTAGGGATACATGAAGTGGAAACAAATCATAGAGACAAAACTGAGAACTCCTTTATTTTGTCAAGTTTCAAAGAGCTACTACAAACCATGTTGGATTTAGAGTTCCAAATTCATCTATCTATATAGGAGAGAACAGAGGGAAAATTAAAAATATAAACTGCTCCTGAAAACGAACGCTTCATCCTAGAAGAACAAAATTTGGTGAGCCAAGTGGGATTTGTGTACTGATCATTACCACCAAGTATCATCAAGATTGGTTGAAAAAATATTTGCTGATATTTCGGAAACTCCTTATTTCTTAGAAGCTTGGCAACCCCTCTCAATGAAAGTGCTTTTCCACAGTTTGTGCCTGGGGCTACTTGAAGAGTAAATAAACCATAGAGACAAAACTGAGAACTTCTTTAATTTGTCAAGTTTCAAAGAGCTACTACAAACCATGTTGGATTTAGAATTTCAAATTCATCTATCTATATAGGAGAGAACAGAAAGAATCCTATATATAAAAACTGCCACTGTAAACGAACGCTTCAACCTAGAAGAACAAAATTTGGTGAGCCAAGTGGGAATTGTGTTCCAATCACTAACACCAAGTATCATCAAGATTGGGTGAAGAAATATTTGCTGGTATTTCATAAACTCGTTATTTCTTAGAAGCTTGGCAACCCCTGTCAATGATAGTGCTTTTCCACAGTCTGTGCCTAGGGCTACTTGAAGAGGAAACAAAACATAGAGACAAATTTGAGAACTACTTTCTTTTGTCAAGTTACAAAGGGCTACTACAAACCATGTTGGATTTAGAGTTCCAAATTCATCTATCTATATAGGAGAGAACAGAGTGAAACCTAAATATAAAAACTGCTACTGTACACGAACGCTTCAACCCAGAAGAACAAAATTTGGTGAGCCAAGTGGGATATGTGTCCCGATCATTACCACCAAGTATCATCAATATTGGGTGAAAAAATATTTGCTGGTATTTCGGAAACTCGTTATATCTTAAAAGCTTGGCAACCCCTCTCAATGAAAGTTCTTTTCCACAGTCTGTGCCTAGGGCGACTTGAAGAGGAAACAAACCATTGAGAAAAAATTGAGAACTATTTACTTTGTCAAGTTTCAAAGAGCTATTACACACCATGTTGGATTTAGAGTTCCAAATTCATCTATCTATGTAGGAGAGAAAAGAGTGAAACCTAAATATATAAACTGCTACTGTAGACGAACGCTTCAACTCAGAAGAACAAAATTTGGTGAGCCAAGTGGGATTTGTGTAACGATCATTACCACAGAGTATCATCAAGATTGGGTGAAAAATATTTGCTGGTATTTCGGAAACTCGTAATTTCTTGGAAGCTTGGCAACACCTCTCAATGAAAGTGCTTTTCCACAGTCTCTGCTTAGGGTTACCAGAAGGGGAAACAAAATCATAGAACCAAAACTGAGAACTCCTTTATTTTGTCAAGTTTCAAAGAGCTACTACAAATGATATTGGATTTAGAGTTCCAAATTCATCTGTCTATATAGGGGAGAACAGAGTGAAACCTAAAAATAAAAACTGTTAGTGTAAACGAACGCTTCAACCTAGAAGAACAAAATTTCGTGAGTCAAGTTGGATTTGTGTACCGATCATTACCACCAAGTATCATCAAGATTGAGTGAAAAAATATTTGCTGGTATTTCAGAAACTCGTAATTTCTTGGAAGTTTGGCAACCCCTCTCAATGAAAGTTCTTTTCCACAGTCAGTGCCCAGGGCTACTTTAAGAGGAAACAAACCATAGAGACAAAACTAAGAACTCTTTTATTTTTCAAGTTTCAAAGAGCTACTACAAACCATGTTGGATTTAGAGTTCCAAATTCATCTATCTGTATAGGAGAGAACAGAGTGAAACCTAAGAATAAAAACTGTTACTGTAGATGAACGCTTCCACCTAGAAGAACAAAATTTGGTGAGCCAAGTGGGATTTGTGTACCGATCATTACCACCAAGTATCATCAAGAATGGGTGAAAAAATGTTTGCTGGTATTTCGGAAACTCGTAATTTCTTGGAAGCTTGGCAACCACTCTCAATGAAAGTGCTTTTCCACAGTCTCTGCTTAGGGCTACTTGAAGCGGAAACAAATCATAGAGACAAAACTGAGAACTCCTTTATTTTGTCAAGTTTCAAAGAGCTACTACAAACCATGTTGGATTTAGAGTTCCAAATTCATCTATCGATATAGGAGAGAACAGAGTGAAACCTAAAAATAAAAACTGCTACTGTAGACGAATGCTTCAACCTAGAAGAACAAAATTTGGTGAGCCAAGGGGGATTTGTGTACTTGTCCTTACCACCACGTATCATCAAGATTGGGTGAAAAATTATTTGCTGGTATTTCGCAAACTCGTTATTTCTTAGAAGCTTGGCAACCCCTCTCAATGAAAATGCTTTTCCACAGTCTGTGCCAGGGCTAGTTGAAGAGGAAACAAGCCATAGAGACAAAACTGAGAACTCCTTTATTTTTTTCAAGTTTCAAAGAGCTAATACAATCCATGTTGGATTTAGAGTTCCAAATTCATCTATCTATATAGGAGAGAACAGAGTGAAACCTAAAAATAAAAACTGCTACTGAAAACGAATGCATCAACCTAGAAGAATAAAATTTGGTGAGTCAAGTGGGATTTGTGTACCAATCATTACCACCAAGTATCATCAAGATTGGGTGAAAAAATATTTGCTGGTATTTCGGAAACTCATAATTTCTTGGAAGCTTGGCAACCCCTCTCAATGAAAGTGCTTTTCCACCGTCTGTGTCTAGGGCTACTGGAAGAGGAAACAATCCATAGAGACAAAACTGAGAACTCCTTTATTTTGTCAAGTTTCAAAGAGCTACTACAAACCATGTTGGATTTAGAGTTCCAAATTCATCTATCTGTATAGGAGAGAACAGAGAGAAACCTAAAAATAAAAACTGCTACTGTAAACGAACGCTTCAACCTAGAAGAAGAAAATTTGGTGAGCCAAGTGGGATTTGTGTACCGATCATTACCACCAAGAATCATCAAGATTGGGTGAAAAAATATTTCCTGGTATTTCGGAAACTCGTTATTTCTTAGAAGCTTGGCAACCCCTCTCAAGGAAAGTGCTTTTCCACAGTCTGTGCCTAGGGCTACTTGAAGAGGAAACAAACCATAAAGACAAAATTGAGAACTCCTTTATTTTGTCAAGTTTCAAAGAGCTACTACAAACCATGTTGGATTTAGAGTTCCAAATTCATCTATCTATATAGGAGAGAAGAGAGTGAAACCTAAATAAAAAAATTGCTACTGTAGACGAACGCTTCAACCTAAAGAGAACAAAATTTGTTGAGCCAAGTGGGATTTGTATACTGATCATCACCACCAAGTATCCTCAAGATTGGATGAAAAAATATTTGCTGGTATTTCGGAAACTCGTTAATTCTTAGAAGCTTGGCAACCCCTCTCAATGAAAGTGCTTTTCCACAGTCTCTGCCTAGGGCTAATTGAAGAGGAAACAAACCATAGAGACAAAACTGAGAACTCCTTTATTTTGTCAAGTTTCAAAGAGCTACTACAAACCATGTTGGATTTAGAGTTCCAAATTCATCTATCCATATAGGAGAGAACAGAGTGAAACCTAAACATAAAAACTGCTCCAGTAGACGAACGCTTTAACCTAGAAGAACAAAATTTCGTGAGCCAAGTGGGATTTTTGTACTGGTCATTACCACCAAGTATCATCAAGATTGGGTGAAAAAGTATTTGCTGGTATTTCGGAAATTCGTAATTTCTTTGAAGCTTGGCAACGCCTATCAATGAATGTGCTTTTCCACAGTCACTGATTAGGGCTATTGAAGCAGAAAGAAATCATACAGACAAAACTGAGAACTCCTTTATTTTGTCAAGTTTCAAAGAGCTAGTACAAACCATGTTGTATTTAGAGTTCCATATTCATCTATCTATATAGGAGAGAACAGAGTGAAACCTATATATAAAAAGTGCTATTGTAGACGAACGCTTCAACCTAGAAGAACAAAATTTGGTGAGCCAAGTGGGATTTGGGTACTGATAATTACCACCAAGTGTCATCAAGTTTGCGTGAAAAAATATTTGCTGGTATATCGGAAACTCGTTATTTCTTACAAGCTTGGCAACCCCACTCAATGAAAGTGCTTTTCCTCAGTCTGTTCCTAGGGGTACTTGAAGAGGAAACAAACCATAGAGACAAAACTGAGAACTCCTTTACTTTGTCAAGTTTCAAAGAGCTACTACAAACCATGTTTGATTTAGAGTTCCAAATTCATCTATCTATATAGGAGAGAACAGTGTGAAACCTAAACATAAAAACTGCTACTGTAAACGAACGCTTCAACGTTGAAGAACAAAATTTGGTGAGCCAAGTGGGATTTGTGGACTTGTCATTACAACCACGTATCATCAAGATTGGGTGAAAAAATATTTGCTGGGATTTCAAAACTAGTTATTTCTTAGAAGCTTGGCAACCCCTCTCAATGAAAGTGATTTTCCACACTCTCTGCCTAGGGCTACTTGAAGACGAAACAAACCATAGAGACAAAACTGAGAACTCCTTTATTTTGTCAAGGTTCAAAGAGATACTACAAACCATGTTGGATTTAGAGTTCCAAATTCATCTCTATATAGGAGAGAACAGAGTGAAAAATAAAAATAAAAACTGCTACTGAAAACGAACTCTTCAACATAGAAGAACAAAATTTGGTGAGTGAAGTGGGATTTGTGTACCGATCGTAAACACCAAGTATCATCAAGATTGGGTGAAAAAATATTTGCTGGTGTTTCGGAAACTCGTAATTTCTTGGAAGCTTGGCAACCCCTCTCAAGGAAAGTGCTTTTCCACAGTCACTGCTTAGGGCTACTTGAAGCGGAAACAAATCATAGAGACAAAACAGAGAACTCCTTTATTTTGTCAAGTTTCAAAGAGCTACTACAAACCATGTTGGATTTAGACTTCCAAATTCATCTATCTCTATAGGAGAGAACAGAGTGAAACCTAAATAAAAAAATTGCTACTGTAACGAACGCTTCAACCTAGAAGAACAAAACTTGTTGAGCCAAGTGGGATTTGTATACTGATCATCACCACCAAGTATCATCAAGATTGGGTGAAAAAATATTTGCTAGTATTTCGGAAACTCGTATTTTCTTGGAAGCTTGGCAATCTCTCAAAGAAAGTGCTTTTCCACCGTTTGTGCCTGGGGCTACTTGAAGAGGAAACAAGCCATAGAGACAAAACTGAGAACTCCTTTATTTTGTCAATTTTCAAAGAGCTACTACAAACCATGTTGGATTTAGAGTTCCAAATTCATCTATCTATGTATGAGAGAACAGAGAGAAACCTAAAAATAAAAACTGCTACTGAAAACGAACGCATCAAGCTAGAAGAACCATATTTGGTGAGTCAATTGGGATTTGTGGACCGATCATTACCACCAAGTATCATCAAGATTGGGTGAAAAAGTATTTGCTGGTTTTTCGGAAACTCGTAATTTCTTGGAAGCTTGGCAAACCCTCTCAATGAAAGTGCTTTTCCAACATTTGTGCCTGGGGCTACTTGAAGAGGAAACAAACCATAGAGACAAAACTGAGAACTCCTTTATTTTGTCAAGTTTCAAAGAGCCATTACAAACCATGTTGGATTTAGAGTTCCAAATTCATCTTTCTATATAAAGGGAACAGAGTGAAACCTAAACATAAAAACTGCTCCTGTAGACGAACGCTTCAACCTAGAAGAACAAAATTTGGTGAGCCAAGTGGGATTTGTATACTGATCATCACCACCAAGTATCCTCAAGATTGGATGAAAAAATATTTGCTGGTTTTCGGAAACTCGTTATTTCTTAGAAGCTTGGCAACCCCTCTCAATTAAAGTGCTTTTCCACAGTCTGTGCCTAGGGCTACTTGAAGAGGAAACAAACCATAAAGACTAAACTGAGAACTCCTTTATTTTGTCAAGTTTCAAAGAGCTACTACAAACCAAGTTGGATTTAGAGTTCCAAATTCATCTATCTATATAGGAGAGAACAGAGTGAAACCTAAATAAAAAAATTGCTACTGTAGACGAACGCTTCAACCTAGAAGAACAAAATTTGTTGAGCCAAGTGGGATTTGTATACTGATCATCACCACCAAGTATCCTCAAGATTGGATGAAAAAATATGTGCTGGTATTTCGGAAACTCGTTATTTCTTAGAAGCTTGGCAACCCCACTCATTGAAAGTGCTTTTCCACAGTCTCTGCCTAGGGCTACTTGAAGAGGAAACAAACCATAGAGACAAAACTCAGAACTCCTTTATTTTGTCAAATTTCAAAGAGCTACAACAAACCATGTTGGATTTAGAGTTCCAAATTCATCTATCCATATAGGAGAGAACAGAGTGAAACCTAAACATAAAAACTGCTCCTGTAGACGAACGCTTCAACCTAGAAGAACAAAATTTGGTGAGCCAAGTGGGATTTGTGTACTGATCATTACCACCAAGTATCATCAAGATTGGGTGAAAATATATTTGGTGGTATTTCAGAAACTCGTAATTTCTTGGAACCTTGGCAACCCCTATCAATGAATGTGCTTTTCCACAGTCAGTGCTTAGGGCTACTTGAAGCGGAAAGAAATCATAGAGACAAAACTGAGAATTCCGTTATTTTGCCAAGTTTCAAAGAGCTACTACAAAACATGTTGGATTTAGAGTTCCAAATTCATCTATCTATATAGGAGAGAACAGAGTGAAACCTAAATAAAAAAATTGCTACTGTAGACGAACGCTTCAACCTAGAAGAACAAAATTTGTTGAGCCAAGTGGGATTTGTATACTGATCATCACCACCAAGTATCCTCAAGATTGGGTGAAAAAATATTTGCTGGTATTTCGGAAACTCGTATTTTCTTGGAAGCTTGGCAACCTCTCAAAGAAAGTGCTTTTCCACCGTTTGTGCCTGGGGCTACTTGAAGAGGAAACAAACCATAGAGACAAAACTGAGAACTCCTTTATTTTGTCAATTTTCAAAGAGCTACTACAAACCATGTTGGATTTAGAGTTCCAAATTCATCTAACTATGTATGAGAGAACAGAGAGAAACCTAAAAATTAAAACTGCTACTGAAAACGAACGCATCAAGCTAGAAGAACAATATTTGGTGAGTCAAGTGGGATTTGTGTACCGATCATTACCACCAAGTATCATCAAGAGTGGGTGAAAAAGTATTTGCTGGTTTTTCGGAAACTCGTAATTTCTTGGAACCTTGGCAACCCCTCTCAATGAAAGTGCTTTTCCAGCGTTTGTCCCTGGGGCTTCTTGAATAGGAAACAAACCATAAAGACAAAACTGAGAACTCCTTTATTTTTCAAGTTTCAAGGAGCCATTACAAACCATGTTGGATTTAGAGTTCCAAATTCATCTTTCTATATAGGAGAGAACAGAGAGAAACCTAAAAATAAAAACTGCTACTGTAAACGAACGCTTCAACCTAGAAGAAGAAAATTTGGTGAGCCAAGTGGGATTTGTATACTGATCATCACCACCAAGTATCCTCAAGATTGGATGAAAAAATATTTGCTGGTTTTCGGAAACTCGTTATTTCTTAGAAGCTTGGCAACCCCTCTCAATTAAAGTGCTTTTCCACAGTCTGTGCCTAGGGCTACTTGAAGAGGAAACAAACCATAAAGACTAAACTGAGAACTCCTTTATTTTGCCAAGTTTCAAAGAGCTACTACAAACCAAGTTGGATTTAGAGTTCCAAATTCATCTATCTATATAGGAGAGAACAGAGTGAAACCTAAATAAAAAAATTGCTACTGTAGACGAACGCTTCAACCTAGAAGAACAAAATTTGTTGAGCCAAGTGGGATTTGTATACTGATCATCACCACCAAGTATCCTCAAGATTGGATGAAAAAATATGTGCTGGTATTTCGGAAACTCGTTATTTCTTAGAAGCTTGGCAACCCCACTCATTGAAAGTGCTTTTCCACAGTCTCTGCCTAGGGCTACTTGAAGAGGAAACAAACCATAGAGACAAAACTCAGAACTCCTTTATTTTGTCAAATTTCAAAGAGCTACAACAAACCATGTTGGATTTAGAGTTCCAAATTCATCTATCCATATAGGAGAGAACAGAGTGAAACCTAAACATAAAAACTGCTCCTGTAGACGAAAGCTTCAACCTAGAAGAACAAAATTTGGTGAGCCAAGTGGGATTTGTGTACTGATCATTACCACCAAGTATCATCAAGATTGGGTGAAAATATATTTGGTGGTATTTCAGAAACTCGTAATTTCTTGGAAGCTTGGCAACCCCTATCAATGAATGTGCTTTTCCACAGTCAGTGCTTAGGGCTACTTGAAGCGGAAAGAAATCATAGAGACAAAACTGAGAATTCCGTTATTTTGCCAAGTTTCAAAGAGCTACTACAAAACATGTTGGATTTAGAGTTCCAAATTCATCTATCTATATAGGAGAGAACAGAGTGAAACCTAAATAAAAAAATTGCTACTGTAGACGAACGCTTCAACCTAGAAGAACAAAATTTGTTGAGCCAAGTGGGATTTGTATACTGATCATCACCACCAAGTATCCTCAAGATTGGGTGAAAAAATATTTGCTGGTATTTCGGAAACTCGTATTTTCTTGGAAGCTTGGCAACCTCTCAAAGAAAGTGCTTTTCCACCGTTTGTGCCTGGGGCTACTTGAAGAGGAAACAAACCATAGAGACAAAACTGAGAACTCCTTTATTTTGTCAAGTTTCAAAGAGCCATTACAAACCATGTTGGATTTAGAGTTCCAAATTCATCTAACTATGTATGAGAGAATAGAGAGAAACCTAAAAATTAAAACTGCTACTGAAAACGAACGCATCAAGCTAGAAGAACAATATTTGGTGAGTCAAGTGGGATTTGTGTACCGATCATTACCACCAAGTATCATCAAGATTGGGTGAAAAAGTATTTGCTGGTTTTTCGGAAACTCGTAATTTCTTGGAACCTTGGCAACCCCTCTCAATGAAAGTGCTTTTCCAGCGTTTGTCCCTGGGGCTTCTTGAAGAGGAAACAAACCATAAACACAAAACTGAGAACTCTTTTATTTTTCAAGTTTCAAGGAGCCATTACAAACCATGTTGGATTTAGAGTTCCAAATTCATCTTTCTATATAGGAGAGAACAGAGAGAAACCTAAAAATAAAAACTGCTACTGTAAACGAACGCTTCAACCTAGAAGAAGAAAATTTGGTGAGCCAAGTGGGATTTGTATACTGATCATCACCACCAAGTATCCTCAGGATTGGATGAAAAAATATTTCCTGGTTTTCGGAAACTCGTTATTTCTTAGAAGCTTGGCAACCCCTCTCAATTAAAGTGCTTTTCCACAGTCTGTGCCTAGGGCTACTTGAAGAGGAAACAAACCATAAAGACTAAACTGAGAACTCCTTTATTTTGTCAAGTTTCAAAGAGCTACTACAAACCAAGTTGGATTTAGAGTTCCAAATTCATCTATCTATATAGGAGAGAACAGAGTGAAACCTAAATAAAAAAATTGCTACTGTAGACGAACGCTTCAACCTAGAAGAACAAAATTTGTTGAGCCAAGTGGGATTTGTATACTGATCATCACCACCAAGTATCCTCAAGATTGGATGAAAAAATATGTGCTGGTATTTCGGAAACTCGTTATTTCTTAGAAGCTTGGCAACCCCACTCATTGAAAGTGCTTTTCCACAGTCTCTGCCTAGGGCTACTTGAAGAGGAAACAAACCATAGAGACAAAACACAGAACTCATTTATTTTGTCAAATTTCAAAGAGCTACAACAAACCATGTTGGATTTAGAGTTCCAAATTCATCTATCCATATAGGAGAGAACAGAGTGAAACCTAAACATAAAAACTGCTCCTGTAGACGAACGCTTCAACCTAGAAGAACAAAATTTGGTGAGCCAAGTGGGAGTTGTGTACTGATCATTACCACCAAGTATCATCAAGATTGGGTGAAAATATATTTGGTGGTATTTCAGAAACTCGTAATTTCTTGGAAGCTTGGCAACCCCTATCAATGAATATTCTTTTCCACAGTCAGTGCTTAGGGCTACTTGAAGCGGAAAGAAATCATAGAGACAAAACTGAGAATTCCGTTATTTTGCCAAGTTTCAAAGAGCTACTACAAAACATGTTGGATTTAGAGTTCCAAATTCATCTATCTATATAGGAGAGAACACAGTGAAACCTAAATAAAAAAATTGCTACTGTAGACGAACGCTTCAATCTAGAAGAACAAAATTTGTTGAGCCAAGTGGGATTTGTATATTGATCATCACCACCAAGTATCCTCAAGATTGGATGAAAAAATATTTGCTGGTTTTCGGAAACTCGTTATTTCTTAGAAGCTTGGCAACCCCTCTCAATGAAAGTGCTTTTCCAGCGTTTGTCCCTGGGGCTTCTTGAAGAGGAAACAAACCATAAAGACAAAACTGAGAACTTTTTTATTTTTCAAGTTTCAAGGAGCCATTACAAACCATGTTGGATTTAGAGTTCCAAATTCATCTTTCCATATAGGAGAGAACAGAGAGAAACCTAAAAATAAAAACTGCTACTGTAAACGAACGCTTCAACCTAGAAGAAGAAAATTTGGTGAGCCAAGTGGGATTTGTATACTGATCATCACCACCAAGTATCCTCAAGATTGGATGAAAAAATATTTGCTGGTTTTCGGAAACTCGTTATTTCTTAGAAGCTTGGCAACCCCTCTCAATTAAAGTGCTTTTCCACAGTCTGTGCCTAGGGCTACTTGAAGAGGAAACAAACCATAAAGACTAAACTGAGAACTCCTTTATTTTGTCAAGTTTCAAAGAGCTACTACAAACCAAGTTGGATTTAGAGTTCCAAATTCATCTATCTATATAGGAGAGAACAGAGTGAAACCTAAATAAAAAAAAATTGCTACTGTAGAAAAACGCTTCAACCTAGAATAACAAAATTTGTTGAGCCAAGTGGGATTTGTATACTGATCATCACCACCAAGTATCCTCAAGATTGGGTGAAAAAATATTTGCTGGTATTTCGGAAACTCGTATTTTCTTGGAAGCTTGGCAACCTCTCAAAGAAAGTGCTTTTCCACCGTTTGTGCCTGGGGCTACTTGAAGAGGAAACAAACCATAGAGACAAAACTGAGAACTCCTTTATTTTGTCAATTTTCAAAGAGCTACTACAAACCATGTTGGATTTAGAGTTCCAAATTCATCTAACTATGTATGAGAGAACAGAGAGAAACCTAAAAATTAAAACTGCTAATGAAAACGAACGCATCAAGCTAGAAGAACAATATTTGGTGAGTCAAGTGGGATTTGTGTACCGATCATTACCACCAAGTATCATCAAGATTGGGTGAAAAAGTATTTGCTGGTTTTTCGGAAACTCGTAATTTCTTGGAACCTTGGCAACCCCTCTCAATGAAAGTGCTTTTCCAGCGTTTGTCCCTGGGGCTTCTTGAAGAGGAAACAAACCATAAACACAAAACTGAGAACTCCATTATTTTTCAAGTTTCAAGGAGCCATTACAAACCATGTTGGATTTAGAGTTCCAAATTCATCTTTCTATATAGGAGAGAACAGAGAGAAACCTAAAAATAAAAACTGCTACTGTAAACGAACGCTTCAACCTAGAAGAAGAAAATTTGGTGAGCCAAGTGGGATTTGTATACTGATCATCACCACCAAGTATCCTCAAGATTGGATGAAAAATATTTGCTGGTTTTCGGAAACTCGTTATTTCTTAGAAGCTTGGCAACCCCTCTCAATTAAAGTGCTTTTCCACAGTCTGTGCCTAGGGCTACTTGAAGAGGAAACAAACCATAAAGACTAAACTGAGAACTCCTTTATTTTGTCAAGTTTCAAAGAGCTACCACAAACCAAGTTGGATTTAGAGTTCCAAATTCATCTATCTATATAGGAGAGAACAGAGTGAAACCTAAATAAAAAAATTGCTACTGTAGACGAACGCTTCAACCTAGAAGAACAAAATTTGTTGAGCCAAGTGGGATTTGTATACTGATCATCACCACCAAGTATCCTCAAGATTGGATGAAAAAATATTTGCTGGTATTTCGGAAACTCGTTATTTCTTAGAAGCTTGGCAACCCCACTCATTGAAAGTGCTTTTCCACAGTCTCTGCCTAGGGCTACTTGAAGAGGAAACAAACCATAGAGACAAAACTCAGAACTCCTTTATTTTGTCAAATTTCAAAGAGCTACAACAAAACATTTTGGATTTAGAGTTCCAAATTCATCTATCCATATAGGAGAGTACAGAGTGAAACCTAAACATAAAAACTGCTCCTGTAGACGAACGCTTCAACCTAGAAGAACAAAATTTGGTGAGCCAAGTGGGATTTGTGTACTGATCATTACCACCAAGTATCATCAAGATTGGGTGAAAATATATTTGGTGGTATTTCAGAAACTCGTAATTTCTTGGAAGCTTGGAAACCCCTATCAATGAATGTGCTTTTCCACAGTCAGTGCTTAGGGCTACTTGAAGTGGAAAGAAATCATAGAGACAAAACTGAGAATTCCGTTACTTTGCCAAGTTTCAAAGAGCTACTACAAAACATGTTGGATTTAGAGTTCCAAATTCATCTATCTATATAGGAGAGAACAGAGTGAAACCTAAATAAAAAAATTGCTACTGTAGACGAACGCTTCAACCTAGAAGAACAAAATTTGTTGAGCCAAGTGGGATTTGTATACTGATCATCACCACCAAGTATCCTCAAGATTGGGTGAAAAAATATTTGCTGGTATTTCGGAAACTCGTATTTTCTTGGAAGCTTGGCAACCTCTCAAAGAAAGTGCTTTTCCACCGTTTGTGCCTGGGGCTACTTGAAGAGGAAACAAACCATAAAGACAAAACTGAGAACTCCTTTATTTTGTCAATTTTCAAAGAGATACTACAAACCATGTTGGATTTAGAGTTCCAAATTCATCTAACTATGTATGAGAGAACAGAGAGAAACCTAAAAATTAAAACTGCTACTGAAAACGAACGCATCAAGCTAGAAGAACAATATTTGGTGAGTCAAGTGGGATTTGTGTACCGATCATTACCACCAAGTATCATCAAGTTTGGGTGAAAAAGTATTTGCTGGTTTTTCGGAAACTCGTAATTTCTTGGAACCTTGGCAACCCCTCTCAATGAAAGTGCTTTTCGAGCGTTTGTCCCTGGGGCTTCTTGAAGAGGAAACAAACCATAAAGACAAAACTGAGAACTCCTTTATTTTGTCAAGTTTCAAAGAGCTACTACAAACCATGTTGGATTTAGTGTTCCAAATTCATCTATCCATATAGGAGAGAACAGAGTGAAACCTAAACATAAAAACTGCTCCTGTAGACGAACGCTTCAACCTAGAAGAACAAAATTTGTTGAGCCAAGTGGGATTTGTATACTGATCATCACCACCAAGTATCCTCAAGATTGGATGAAAAAATATTTGCTGGTTTTCGGAAACTCGTTATTTCTTAGAAGCTTGGCAACCCCTCTCAATGAAAGTGCTTTTCCAGCGTTTGTCCCTGGGGCTTCTTGAAGAGGAAACAAACCATAAAGACAAAACTGAGAACTCCTTTATTTTTCAAGGTTCAAGGAGCCATTACAAACCATGTTGGATTTAGAGTTCCAAATTCATCTTTCTATATAGGAGAGAACAGAGAGAAACCTAAAAATAAAAACTGCTACTGTAAACGAACGCTTCAACCTAGAAGAAGAAAATTTGGTGAGCCAAGTGGGATTTGTATACTGTTCATCACCACCAAGTATCCTCAAGATTGGATGAAAAAATATTTGCTGGTTTTCGGAAACTCATTATTTCTTAGAAGCTTGGCAACCCCTCTCTATTAAAGTGCTTTTCCACAGTCTGTGCCTAGGGCTACTTGAAGAGGAAACAAACCATAAAGACTAAACTGAGAACTCCTTTATTTTGTCAAGTTTCAAAGAGCTACTACAAACCATGTTGGATTTAGAGTTCCAAATTCATCTATCTATATAGGAGAGAACAGAGTGAAACCTAAATAAAAAAAATTGCTACTGTAGACGAACGCTTCAACCTAGAAGAACAAAATTTGTTGAGCCAAGTGGGATTTGTATACTGATCATCACCACCAAGTATCCTCAAGATTGGGTGAAAAAATATTTGCTGGTATTTCGGAAACTCGTATTTTCTTGGAAGCTTGGCAACCTCTCAAAGAAAGTGCTTTTCCACCGTTTGTGCCTGGGGCTACTTGAAGAGGAAACAAACCATAGAGACAAAACTGAGAACTCCTTTATTTTGTCAATTTTCAAACAGCTACTACAAACCATGTTGGATTTAGAGTTCCAAATTCATCTAACTATGTATGAGAGAACAGAGAGAAACCTAAAAATTAAAACTGCTACTGAAAACGAACGCATCAAGCTAGAAGAACAATATTTGGTGAGTCAAGTGGGATTTGTGTACCGATCATTACCACCAAGTATCATCAAGATTGGGTGAAAAAGTATTTGCTGGTTTTTCGGAAACTCGTAATTTCTTGGAACCTTGGCAACCCCTCTCAATGAAAGTGCTTTTCCAGCGTTTGTCCCTGGGGCTTCTTGAAGAGGAAACAAACCATAAAGACAAAACTGAGAACTCCTTTATTTTTCAAGTTTCAAGGAGCCATTACAAACCATGTTGGATTTAGAGTTCCAAATTCATCTTTCTATATAGGAGAGAACAGAGAGAAACCTAAAAATAAAAACTGCTACTGTAAACGAACGCTTCAACCTAGAAGAAGAAAATTTGGTGAGCCAAGTGGGATTTGTATACTGATCATCACCACCAAGTATCCTCAAGATTGGATGAAAAAATATTTGCTGGTTTTCGGAAACTCGTTATTTCTTAGAAGCTTGGCAACCCCTCTCAATTAAAGTGCTTTTCCACAGTCTGTGCCTAGGGCTACTTGAAGAGGAAACAAACCATAAAGACTAAACTGAGAACTCCTTTATTTTGTCAAGTTTCAAAGAGCTACTACAAACCAAGTTGGATTTAGAGTTCCAAATTCATCTATCTATATAGGAGAGAACAGAGTGAAACCTAAATAAAAAAATTGCTACTGTAGACGAACGCTTCAACCTAGAAGAACAAAATTTGTTGAGCCAAGTGGGATTTGTATACTGATCATCACCACCAAGTATCCTCAAGATTGGGTGAAAAAATATTTGCTGGTATTTCGGAAACTCGTATTTTCTTGGAAGCATGGCAACCTCTCAAAGAAAGTGCTTTTCCACCATTTGTGCCTGGGGCTACTTGAAGAGGAAACAAACCATAGAGACAAAACTGAGAACTCCTTTATTTTGTCAATTTTCAAAGAGCTACTACAAACCATGTTGGATTTAGAGTTCCAAATTCATCTAACAATGTATGAGAGAACAGAGAGAAACCTAAAAATTAAAACTGCTACTGAAAACGAACGCATCAAGCTAGAAGAACAATATTTGGTGAGTCAAGTGGGATTTGTGTACCGATCATTACCACCAAGTATCATCAAGATTGGGTGAAAAAGTATTTGCTGGTTTTTCGGAAACTCGTAATTTCTTGGAACCTTGGCAACCCCTCTCAATGAAAGTGCTATTCCAGCGTTTGTCCATGGGGCTTCTTGAAGAGGAAACAAACCATAAAGACAAAACTGAGAACTCCTTTATTTTTCAACTTTCAAGGAGCCATTACAAACCATGTTGGATTTAGAGTTCCAAATTCATCTTTCTATATAGGAGAGAACAGAGAGAAACCTAAAAATAAAAACTGCTACTGTAAACGAACGCTTCAACCTAGAAGAAGAAAATTTGGTGAGCCAAGTGGGATTTGTATACTGTTCATCACCACCAAGTATCCTCAAGATTGTATGAAAAAATATTTGCTGGTTTTCGGAAACTCATTATTTCTTAGAAGCTTGGCAACCCCTCTCTATTAAAGTGCTTTTCCACAGTCTGTGCCTAGGGCTACTTGAAGAGGAAACAAACCATAAAGACTTAACTGAGAACTCCTTTATTTTGTCAAGTTTCAAAGAGCTACTACAAACCAAGTTGGATTTAGAGTTCCAAATTCATCTATCTATATAGGAGAGAACAGAGTGAAACCTAAATAAAAAAAATTGCTACTGTAGACGAACGCTTCAACCTAGAAGAACAAAATTTGTTGAGCCAAGTGGGATTTGTATACTGATCATCACCACCAAGTATCCTCAAGATTGGGTGAAAAAATATTTGCTGGTATTTCGGAAACTCGTATTTTCTTGGAAGCTTGGCAACCTCTCAAAGAAAGTGCTTTTCCACCGTTTGTGCCTGGGGCTACTTGAAGAGGAAACAAACCATAGAGACAAAACTGAGAACTCCTTTATTTTGTCAATTTCAAACAGCTACTACAAACCATGTTGGATTTAGAGTTCCAAATTCATCTAACTATGTATGAGAGAACAGAGAGAAACCTAAAAATTAAAACTGCTACTGAAAACGAACGCATCAAGCTAGAAGAACAATATTTGGTGAGTCAAGTGGGATTTGTGTACCGATCATTACCACCAAGTATCATCAAGATTGGGTGAAAAGTATTTGCTGGTTTTTCGGAAACTCGTAATTTCTTGGAACCTTGGCAACCCCTCTCAATGAAAGTGCTTTTCCAGCGTTTGTCCCTGGGGCTTCTTGAAGAGGAAACAAACCATAAAGACAAAACTGAGAACTCCTTTATTTTTCAAGTTTCAAGGAGCCATTACAAACCATGTTGGATTTAGAGTTCCAAATTCATCTTTCTATATAGGAGAGAACAGAGAGAAACCTAAAATAAAAACTGCTACTGTAAACGAACGCTTCAACCTAGAAGAAGAAAATTTGGTGAGCCAAGTGGGATTTGTATACTGATCATCACCACCAAGTATCCTCAAGATTGGATGAAAAAATATTTGCTGGTTTTCGGAAACTCGTTATTTCTTAGAAGCTTGGCAACCCCTCTCAATTAAAGTGCTTTTCCACAGTCTGTGCCTAGGGCTACTTGAAGAGGAAACAAACCATAAAGACTAAACTGAGAACTCCTTTATTTTGTCAACTTTCAAAGAGCTACTACAAACCAAGTTGGATTTAGAGTTCCAAATTCATCTATCTATATAGGAGAGAACAGAGTGAAACCTAAATAAAAAAATTGCTACTGTAGACGAACGCTTCAACCTAGAAGAACAAAATTTGTTGAGCCAAGTGGGATTTGTATACTGATCATCACCTCCAAGTATCCTCAAGATTGGATGAAAAAATATTTGCTGTTATTTCGGAAACTCGTATTTTCTTGGAAGCTTGGCAACCTCTCAAAGAAAGTGCTTTTCCACCGTTTGTGCCTGGGGCTACTTGAAGAGGAAACAAACCATAGAGACAAAACTGAGAACTCCTTTATTTTGTCAATTTTCAAAGAGCTACTACAAACCATGTTGGATTTAGAGTTCCAAATTCATCTAACAATGTATGAGAGAACAGAGAGAAACCTAAAAATTAAAACTGCTACTGAAAACGAACGCATCAAGCTAGAAGAACAATATTTGGTGAGTCAAGTGGGATTTGTGTACCGATCATTACCACCAAGTATCATCAAGATTTGGTGAAAAAGTATTTGCTGGTTTTTCGGAAACTCGTAATTTCTTGGAACCTTGGCAACCCCTCTCAATGAAAGTGCTTTTCCAGCGTTTGTCCCTGGGGCTTCTTGAAGAGGAAACAAACCATAAAGACAAAACTGAGAACTCCTTTATTTTTCAAGTTTCAAGGAGCCATTACAAACCATGTTGGATTTAGAGTTCCAAATTCATCTTTCTATATAGGAGAGAACAGAGAGAAACCTAAAAATAAAAACTGCTACTGTAAACGAACGCTTCAACCTAGAAGAAGAAAATTTGGTGAGCCAAGTGGGATTTGTATACTGATCATCACCACCAAGTATCCTCAAGATTGGATGAAAAAATATTTGCTGGTTTTCGGAAACTCGTTATTTCTTAGAAGCTTGGCAACCCCACTCAATTAAAGTGCTTTTCCACAGTCTGTGCCTAGGGCTACTTGAAGAGGAAACAAACCATAAAGACTAAACTGAGAACTCCTTTATTTTGTCAAGTTTCAAAGAGCTACTACAAACCAAGTTGGATTTAGAGTTCCAAATTCATCTATCTATATAGGAGAGAACAGAGTGAAACCTAAATAAAAAAAATTGCTACTGTAGACGAACGCTTCAACCTAGAAGAACAAAATTTGTTGAGCCAAGTGGGATTTGTATACTGATCATCACCACCAAGTATCCTCAAGATTGGGTGAAAAAATATTTGCTGTTATTTCGGAAACTCGTATTTTCTTGGAAGCATGGCAACCTCTCAAAGAAAGTGCTTTTCCACCATTTGTGCCTGGGGCTACTTGAAGAGGAAACAAACCATAGAGACAAAACTGAGAACTCCTTTATTTTGTCAATTTCAAAGAGCTACTACAAACCATGTTGGATTTAGAGTTCCAAATTCATCTAACAATGTATGAGAGAACAGAGAGAAACCTAAAAATTAAAACTGCTACTGAAAACGAACGCATCAAGCTAGAAGAACAATATTTGGTGAGTCAAGTGGGATTTGTGTACCGATCATTACCACCAAGTATCATCAAGATTGGGTGAAAAAGTATTTGCTGGTTTTTCGGAAACTCGTAATTTCTTGGAACCTTGGCAACCCCTCTCAATGAAAGTGCTTTTCCAGCGTTTGTCCCTGGGGCTTCTTGAAGAGGAAACAAACCATAAAGACAAAACTGAGAACTCCTTTATTTTTCAACTTTCAAGGAGCCATTACAAACCATGTTGGATTTAGAGTTCCAAATTCATCTTTCTATATAGGAGAGAACAGAGAGAAACCTAAAAATAAAAACTGCTACTGTAAACGAACGCTTCAGCCTAGAAGAAGAAAATTTGGTGAGCCAAGTGGGATTTGTATACTGATCATCACCACCAAGTATCCTCAAGATTGGTTGAAAAAATATTTGCTGGTTTTCGGAAACTCGTTATTTCTTAGAAGCTTGGCAACCCTCTCAATTAAAGTGCTTTTCCACAGTCTGTGCCTAGGGCTACATGAAGAGGAAACAAACCATAAAGACTAAACTGAGAACTCCTTTATTTTGTCAAGTTTCAAAGAGCTACTACAAACCAAGTTGGATTTAGAGTTCCAAATTCATCTATCTATATAGGAGAGAACAGAGTGAAACCTAAATAAAAAAAATTGCTACTGTAGACGAACGCTTCAATCTAGAAGAACAAAATTTGTTGAGCCAAGTGGGATTTGTATACTGATCATCACCACCAAGTATCCTCAAGATTGGATGAAAAAATATTTGCTGGTTTTCGGAAACTCGTTATTTCTTAGAAGCTTGGCAACCCCACTCATTGAAAGTGCTTTTCCACAGTCTCTGCCTAGGGCTACTTGAAGAGGAAACAAACCATAGAGACAAAACTCAGAACTCCTTTATTTTGTCAAATTTCAAAGAGCTACAACAAACCATGTTGGATTTAGAGTTCCAAATTCATCTATCCATATAGGAGAGAACAGAGTGAAACCTAAACATAAAAACTGCTCCTGTAGACGAACGCTTCAACCTAGAAGAACAAAATTTGGTGATCCAAGTGGGATTTGTGTACTGATCATTACCACCAAGTATCATCAAGATTGGGTGAAAATATATTTGGTGGTATTTTAGAAACTCGTAATTTCTTGGAAGCTTGGCAACCCCTATCAATGAATGTGCTTTTCCACAGTCAGTGCTTAGGGCTACTTGAAGCGGAAAGAAATCATAGAGACAAAACTGAGAATTCCGTTATTTTGCCAAGTTTCAAAGAGCTACTACAAAACATGTTGGATTTAGAGTTCCAAATTCATCTATCTATATAGGAGAGAACAGAGTGAAACCTAAATAAAAAAAATTGCTACTGTAGACGAACGCTTCAATCTAGAAGAACAAAATTTGTTGAGCCAAGTGGGATTTGTATACTGATCATCACCACCAAGTATCCTCAAGATTGGATGAAAAAATATTTGCTGGTTTTCGGAAACTCGTTATTTCTTAGGAGCTTGGCAACCCCTCTCAATGAAAGTGCTTTTCCAGCGTTTGTCCCTGGGGCTTCTTGAAGAGGAAACAAACCATAAAGACAAAACTGAGAACTCCTTTATTTTTCAAGTTTCAAGGAGCCATTACAAACCATGTTGGATTTAGAGTTCCAAATTCATCTTTCCATATAGGAGAGAACAGAGAGAAACCTAAAAATAAAAACTGCTACTGTAAACGAACGCTTCAACCTAGAAGAAGAAAATTTGTTGAGCCAAGTGGGATTTGTATACTGATCATCACCACCAAGTATCCTCAAGATTGGATGAAAAAATATTTGCTGGTTTTCGGAAACTCGTTATTTCTTAGAAGCTTGGCAACCCCTCTCAATTAAAGTGCTTTTCCACAGTCTGTGCCTAGGGCTACTTGAAGAGGAAACAAACCATAAAGACTAAACTGAGAACTCCTTTATTTTGTCAAGTTTCAAAGAGCTACTACAAACCATGTTGGATTTAGAGTTCCAAATTCATCTATCTATATAGGAGAGAACAGAGTGAAACCTAAATAAAAAAATTGGTACTGTAGACGAACGCTTCAACCTAGAAGAACAAAATTTGGTGAGCCAAGTGGGATTTGTGTACTGATCATTACCACCAAATGTCATCAAGATTGCGTGAAAAAATATTTGCTGGTATATCGGAAACTCGTTATTTCTTAGAAGTTGGCAACAACACTCAATGAAAGTGCTTTTCCTCAGTCTGTTCCTAGGGGTATTTGAAGAGGAAACAAACCATAGAGACAAAACTGAGAACTCCTTTATTTTGTCAAGTTTCAAAGAGCTACTACAAACCATGTTGGATTTAGAGTTCCAAATTCATCTATCTATATATGAGAGAACAGTGTGAAACCTAAACATAAAAACTGCTACTGTAAACGAACGCTTCAACGTAGAAGAACAAAATTTGGTGAGCCAAGTGGGATTTGTAGACTTGTCATTACAACCACGTATCATCAAGATTGGGTGAAAAAATATTTGCTGGTTTTCGGAAACTCGTTATTTCTTAGAAGCTTTCAACCCCTCTCAATGAAAGTGCTTTTCCACAGTCTGTGCCTAGGGCTACTTGGAGAGGAAACAAACCATGAAGACAAAACTGAGAACTCCTTTATTTTGTCAAGTTTAAAAGAGCTACTACAAACCATGTTGGATTTAGAGTTCCAAATTCATCTATCTATATAGGAGAGAACAGAGTGAAACCTAAATAAAAAGAATTGCTACTGTAGACGAACGCTTCAACCTAGAAGAACAAAATTTGTTGAGCCAAGTGGGATTTTTATACTGATCATCACCACCAAGTATCCTCAAGATTGGATGAAAAAATATTTGCTGGTATTTCGGAAACTCGTTATTTCTCAGAAGCTTGGCAACCCCTCTCAATGAAAGTGCTTTTCCACAGTCTCTGTCTAGGGCTACTTGAAGAGGAAACAAACCATAGAGACAAAACTGAGAACTCCTTTATTTTGCCAATTTCAAAGAGCTACTAGAAACCATGTTGGATTTAGTGTTCCAAATTCATCTATCCATATAGGAGAGAACAGAGTGAAACCTAAACATAAAAACTGCTCCTGTAGACGAACGCTTAAACCTAGAAGAACAAAATTTGGTGAGCCAAGTGGGATTTTTGTACTGGTCATTACCACCAAGTATCATCAAGATTGGGTGAAAAAATATTTGCTGGTATTTCGGAAACTCGTAAATTCTTGGAATCTTGGCAACCCCTATCAATGAATGTGCTTTTCCACAGTCACTGCTTAGGGCTACTGAAGCGGAAAGAAATCATACAGACAAAACTGAGAACTCCTTTATTTTGTCAAGTTTCAAAGAGCTACTACAAACAATGTTGTATTTAGAGTTCCAAATTCATCTATCTATATAGGAGAGAACATAGTGAAACCTAAATAAAAAAATTGCTACTGTAGACAAACGCTTCAACCTAGAAGAACAAAATTTGTTGAGCCAAGTGGGACTTGTATACTGATCATCACCACCAAGTATCCTCAATATTGGATGAAAAAATATTTGCTGGTTTTCGGAGCTCGATATTTCTTAGAAGCTTGGCAACCCCACTCAGTGAAAGTGCTTTTCCACAGTCTGTTCCTAGGGGTACTTCAAGAGGAAACAAACCAAAGAGGCAAAACTGAGAACTCCTTAATTTTGTCAAGTTTCAAAGAGCTACTACAAACCATGTTGTATTTAGAGTTCCAAATTCATCTATCTATATAGGAGAGAACAGAGTGAAACCTAAATAAAAAAATTGCTACTGTAGACAAACGCTTCAACCTAGAAGAACAAAATTTGTTGAGCCAAGTGGGATTTGTATACTGATCCTCACCACCAAGTATCCTCAAGATTGGATGAAAAAATATTTGCTGGTAATTCGGAAACTCTTTATTTCTTAGAAGCTTGGCAACCCCTCTCAATGAAAGTGCTTTTCCACAGTCTGTGACTAGGGCTACTTGAAGTGGAAACAAACCATAGAGACAAAACTGAGAACTCCTTTATTTTGTCAAGTTTCAAAGAGCTACTACAAACCATGTTGGATTTAGAGTTCCAAATTCATCTATCTATATAGGAGAGAACAGTGTGAAACCTAAACATAAAAACTGCTACTGTAAACGAACGCTTCAACTTAGAAGAACAAAATTAGGTGAGCCAAGTGGGATTTCTAGACTTGTCATTACAACCACGTATCATCAAGATTGGGTGAAAAAATATTTGCTGGTATTTCGAAACTAGTTATTTCTTAGAAGCTTGGCAACCCCTCTCAATGAAAGTGATTTTCCACACTCTCTGCCTAGGGCTACTTGAAGATGAAACAAACCATAGAGACAAAACTGAGAACTCCTTTATTTTGTCAAGGTTCAAAGAGCTACTACAAACCATGTTGGATTTAGAGTTCCAAATTCATCTATCTATATAGGAGAGAACAGAGAGAAACCTAAAATTAAAAACTGCTACTGAAAACGAACGCCTCAACATAGAAGAACAAAATTTGGTGAGTGAAGTGGGATTTGTGTACCGATCGTAAACACCATGTATCATCAAGATTGGGTGAAAAAATATTTGCTGGTATTTCGGAAACTCGTAATTTCTTGGAAGCTTGGCAACCCCTCTCAAGGAAAGGGCTTTTCCACAGTCACTGCTTAGGGCTACTTGAAGCGGAAACAAATCATAGAGACAAAACAGAGAACTCCTTTATTTTGTCAAGTTTCAAAGAGCTACTACAAACCATGTTGGATTTAGACTTCCAAATTCATCTATCTCTATAGGAGAGAACAGAGTGAAACCTAAATAAAAAAATTGCTACTGTAGACGAACGCTTCAACCTAGAAGAACAAAATTTTTTGAGCCAAGTGGGATTTGTATACTGATCATCACCACCAAGTATCATCAACATTGGGTGAAAAAATATTTGCTGGTATTTCGGAAACTCGTAATTTTTTGGAAGCTTGGCAACCTCTCAAAGAAAGTGCTTTTCCACCATTTGTGCCTGGGTCTACTTGAAGAGGAAACAAACCATAGAGACAAAACTGAGAACTCCTTTATTTCGTCAATTTTCAAACAGCTACTACAAACCATGTTGGATTTAGAGTTCCAAATTCATCTATCTATGTATGAGAGAACAGAGAGAAACCTAAAAATAAAAACTGCTACTGAAAACTAACACTTCAACGTAGAAGAACAAAATTTGGTGAGCCAAGTGGGATTTGTGTACTTGTCATTACCACCACGAATCATCAAGATTGGGATAAAAAATATTTGCTGGTCTTTTGGAAACTCGTTATTTCTTAGAAGCTTGACAACCCCTCTCAATGAAAGTGCCTTTCCACAGTCTGTGCCTAGGACTACTTGAAGAGGAAATAAACCATAGAGACTAAACTGAGAACTCCTTTATTTTGCCAAGTTTCAAAGAGCTACTACAAACCATGTTGGATTTAGAGTTCCAAATTCATCTATCTATATAAGAGATCAGAGTGAAACCTAAATATAAAAACTGCTACTGTAGACAAACGCTTCAACCTAGAAGAACCAAATTTGGTGAGCCAAGTGGGATTTGTGTACTTGTCATTACCACCACGAATCATCAAGATTGGGTTAAAAAATATTTGCTCGTGTTTCAGAAACTCGTAATTTCTTGGAAGCTTGGCAACCCCTTCCAATGAAAGTGCTTTTCCACAGTCTGTGCCTAGGGCTACTTGAAGATGAATCAATACATAGAGACAAAACTTAGACCTACATTTTTTGTCAATTTTCAAAGAGCTACTACAAACCATGTTGGATTTAGAGTTCCAAATTCATCTATCTATATAGGAGAGAAGAGAGTGTAACCTAAATATAAAAACTGCTACTGTAGTCCAACGCTTAAAGCTAAAAGAACAAAATTTGGTGAGCCAAGTTGGATTTGTGTACTGATAATTACCTCCAAGTGTCATCATGTTTCGGTTAAAAAATATTTGCTGGTATTTCGGAAACTCATAATTTCTTGGAAGCTAGAAAACCCCTTTTAATGAAAGTGCTTTTCCACAGTCTCTGCTTAGGGCTATATGAAGAGGAAACAAACCATAGAGACAAAACTGAGAACTACTTTTTTTTTGTCAAGTTTCAAAGAGCTTCTACAAACCATGTTGGATTTAGAGTTCCAAATTCATCTAACTATATAGGAGAGAACAGAGTGAAACCTAAATATAAAGACTGCTACTGTAGTCGAACGCTTAAACCTAGAAGAACAAAATTTGGTGAGCCAAGTGGGATTTGTGTACTGATCATTACCTCCAAGTATCATCAAGTTTGGGGGAAAAAATATTTGCTGGTATTTCTTCTTAGAAGCTTGGCAACCCTTCTCAATAAAAGTGCTTTTCCACAGTCTGTGCCTAGGGCTACTTGAAGAGGAAACAAACCATAGAGACAAAACTGAGAACTCCTTTATTTTGTCAAGTTTCAAAGAGCTACTACAAACCCTGTTGGATTTAGAGTTCCAAATTCTTCTATCTATATAGAAGAGAACAGAGTGAAACCTAAAAATAAAAACTGCTACTGTAAACGAATGCTTCAACCTAGAAGAACAAAATTTGGTGAGCCAAGTGGGATTTGTGTACTTGTCATTACCACCAAGTATCATCAAGATTGGGTGAAAAAATATTTGCTGATATGTCGGAAACTCGTAATTTCTTGGAAGCTTGGCAACCCCTTTCAATGAAAGTGCTTTTCCAAGTCTCTGCTTAGGGCTACTTGAAGAGGAAACAAATTAGAGAGACAAAACTGAGAACCACTTTTTTTTTCAAGTTTCAAAGAGCTACTGCAAACCATTTTGGATTTAGAGTTCCAAATTCATCTATCTATATAGGAGAGTACAGAGGGAAACCTAAAAATATAAACTGCTACTGTAAACGAACGATTCAAACTAGAAGAACAAAATTTGGTGAGCCAAGTGGGACTTGTGTACCCATTAATTCCACGAAGTATCATCAAGATTGGGTGAAAAAATATTTGCTGGTGTTTCGGAAGCTCGTTATTTCTTGGAAGCTTGACAACCCCTTTCAATGAAAGTGCTTTTCCACAATCTGTGCCTAGGGCAACTTGAAGAGGAAACAAACCATAGACAAAACTGAGAACTCCTTTATTTTGTCATTTTTCAAAGAGCTACTACAAACCATGTTGGATTAGGGTTCCAAATTCATCTCTCTATATAGGAGAGAACAGAGTGAAACCTAAAAATAAAAACAGCTACTGTAAACGAATGCTTCAACCTAGAAGAACAAAATTCGGTGAGCCAAGTGGGATTTGTGTACTGATCATTACAACCACGTATCATCAAGATTGGGTGAAAAAACTATTTACTGGTAATTCGGAAACTCGTTATTTCCTAGATGCTTGGAAACCCCTCTCAATGAAAGTGCTTTTCCACAGTCTGTGCCTAGAGCTACTTGAAGAGGAAAGAAACCATAGAGACAAAACTGAGAACTCCTTTATTTTGTCAATTTTCAAAGAGCTACTAGAAACCATGTTGGATTTAGAGTTCCAAATTCATCTATCTATATTGGAGAGAACAGAGTGAAACCTAAAAATAAAAACTGCTTTTGCAACCAAACCTTCAACCTAGAAGAACAAAATTTTTTGAGCCAAGTGGGATTTATGTACTTGTCATTACCTCTACGTATCATCAAGATTGGGTGAAAAAAATATTTGCTGGTGTTTCGGAAAACTCGTTATTTCTTGGAAGCTTGGCAACACCTTTCAATGAAAGGGCTTTTCCACAGTCTGTGCCTAGGGCTACTTGAAGAGGAAACAAACCATAGAGACAAAACAGAGAACTACTTTTTTTGTCAAGTTTCAAAGAGCTACTACAAACCATGTTGGATTTAGAGTTCCAGATTCATCTATCTATATAAGAGAGAACAGAGTGAAACCTACGTAAAAAAAACTGCTACTGTAGACCAACGCTTCAACGTAGAAGAACACAATTTGGTGAGCCAAGTGCGATTTGTGTACTGATCATTACCACCACGTATCATCAAGATTGGGTGAAAAAATTTGCTGGTATTTTCTAAATGCGTTATTTCTTAAAAGCTTGGCAACTCCTCTCAATTAAAGTGCTTTTCCACGTTCTGTGCCTAGGGCTACTTGAAGAGGAAACAAACCATAGAGGCAAAACTGACAACTCCTTTATTTTGTCAAGTTTCAAAGAGCTACTAGAAACCATGTTGTATTTAGAGTTCCAAATTCATCTATCTATATAGGAGAGAACAAAGTGAACCCTAAAAATAAAAACTGCTACTGTAAACGAACACTTCAACCTAGAAGAACAAAATTTGGTGAGCCAAGTGGGATTTGTGTACTTGTCATTACCACCATGTATGATCAAGATTAGGTGAACAATATTTGCTGGTATTTCGGAAACTGGTTATTTCTTGGAAGCTTGGCAACACCTTTCAATGAAAGTATTTTTCCACAGTCTGTGCCTAGGGCTACTTAAAGAGGAAACAAACCATACAGACAAAACCGAGAATTTCTTTTTTTCCTCATGTTTCAAAGAGCTACTACAAACCATGTTGTATTTAGAGTTCCAAAATCATCTATCTATATAGGAGAGAACAGAGTGAAACCTCAAAATAAAAACTGCTACTGTAAATGAATGCTTCAACCTAGAAGAACAAATTTGGAGAGCCAATTGGGATTTGTGTACTTGTCATTACCACCACGTATGATCAAGATTGGGTGAAAAATATTTGCTGGTGTTTCGCAAACTCGTTATTTCTTAGAAGCTTGGCAACCCCTTTCAATGAAAGTGCTTTTCCACAATCTGTGCCTAGGGCTACTTGAAGAGGAAAAAAACCATAGAGACAAAACTGAGAACTCCTTTATTTTGTCATGTTTCAAAGAGCTACTACAATCCATGTTGGATTTAGAGTTCCAAATTCATCTATCTATATAGGAGAGAACAGAGTGAAACCTAAAAATAAAAACTGCTACTGTAAACGAATGCTTCAACCTAGAAGAACAAAATTCGGTGAGCCAAGTGGGATTTGTGTACCGATCATTACCACCATGTATGATCAAGATTGGGTGAAAAATATTTACTGGTAATTCGGAAACTCGTTATTTCTTAGATGCTTGGAAACCCCTCTCAATGAAAGTGCTTTTCCACAGTCTGTGCCTAGAGCTACTTGAAGAGGAAAGAAACCAAAGAGACAAAACTGAGAATTGCTTTATTTTGTCAATTTTCAAAGAGCTACTAGAAACCATGTTTGATTTAGAGTTCCAAATTCATCTATCTATATAGGAGAGAACAGAGTGAAACCTAAAAGTAAAAACTGCTTTTGTAACCAAACCTTCAACCTAGAAGAACAAAATTTTTGAGCCAAGTGGGATTTATGTACTTGTCATTACCTCTACGTATCATCAAGATTGGGTGAAAAAATATTTGCTGGTGTTTCGGAATCTCGTTATTTCTTGGAAGCATGGCAACCCCTTTCAATGAAAATGCTTTTCCACAGTCTATGCCTAGGGCTACTTGAAGAGGAAACAAACGTAGAGGAAAAACTGAGAACTACTTCATTTTGTCAAGTTTCAAAGAGCTACTACAAACCATGCTGGATTTAGAGTGGAAATTCATCTATCTATATAAGAGAGAAGAGAGTGAAACCTTCATATAAAAACTGCTACTGTAGCCGAACGCTTCAACCAAGAAGAACAAAATTTTGTGAGCCAAGTGGGATTATTGTACTGATCATTACCACTACCTGTCATCAAGATTGGGTGAAAAAATATTTGCTGGTATTTAGAAACTCGTAACTTTTTGAAGCTTGGCAACCCCTCTCAATGAAAGTGCTTTTCCAAGGTCTGTGCCTAGGGCTACTTGAAGAGGAAACAAACCATAGACACAAAACTGAGAACTCCTTTATTTTGTCAAGTTTCAAAGAGCTACTAGAAACCATGTTGGATTTAGAGTTCCAGATTCATCTATCTATACAGGAGAGAACAGAGGGAACGCTAAAAATAAAAACTGCTACTGTAAACGAACACTTCAACCTAGAAGTACAAAATTTGGTGAGCCAAGTGGGATTTGTGTACTGATCATTCCCACCATGTATCATCAATTTTGGGTGAAAAAATATTTGCTGGAATTTCGGAAACTCGTTATTTTTTGGAAGCTTGGCAAACCCTTTCAATGAAAGTGTTTTCCACAGTCTGTGCCTAGTTCTACTTGAAGAGGAAACAAACCGTAGAGACAAAACTGAGAACTCCTTTATTTTGTCAAGTTTCAAAGAGCTACTAGAAACCATGTTGGATTTAGAGTTCCAAATTCATCTATCTATATAGGAGAGAACAGATTGAAACCTAAAAGTAAAAACTGCTTCTGTAAACGAAACCTTCAACCTAGAAGAACAAAATTTGGTGAGCCAAGTGGGATTTGTGTACTTTCTATGTATCATCAATATTGGGTGAAAAAATATTTGCTGGTATATCGAAAACGCATAATTTCTTGGAAGCTTGGCAACCCCTTTCAATGAAAGTGCTTTTCCACAGTTTCTGCTTTGGGCTTCTTGAGGAGGAAAACAAATCAGAAAGACAAAACTGAGAACTACTTTTTTTTTCAAGTTTCAAAGAGCTACTGCAAACCATTTTGGATTTAGAGTTCCAAATTCATCTATCTTTATAGGAGAAAACAGAGGAAAACCTAAAAATATAAACTGCTACTGTAAACGAATGCTTCAAATTAGAAGAACAAAATTTGGTGAATCAAGTGGGATTTGTGTACCGATCATTACCAACAAGTATGATAGATTGATAGATTGGGTGAAAAAATATTTGCTGGTATTACGGAAACTCGTAATTTCTTGGAAGCTTGGCAACCCCTTTCAATGAAATTGCTTTTCCATAGTTTCTGCTTAGGGCTACTTGAAGAGGAAACAAATTAGAGAGACAAAACTGAGAACCACTTTTTTTTCAAGTTTCAAAGAGCTACTGCAAACCATTTGAATTTAGAGTTCCAAATTCATCTATCTATATAGGAGAGTACAGAGGGAAACCTAAAAATATAAACTGTTACTGTAAACGAAGGATTCAAACTAGAAGAACAAAATTGGTGAGCCAAGTGGGACTTGTTTACCCATCAATTCCACGAAGTATCATCAAGATTGGGTGAAAAAATATTTGCTGGTTTTTCGGAAACTCGTTATTTCTTGGAAGCTTGGCAGCCCCTTTCAAATGAAAGTGCTTTTCTCCACAGTCTATGCCTAGGGCTACTTGAAGAGGAAACAAACCGTAGAGAAAAAACTGAGAACTACTTTATTTTGTCAAGTTTCAAAGAGCTACTACAAACCATGCTGGATTTAGAGTTGCAAATTCATCTATCTATATAAGAGAGAAGAGAGTGAAACCTTCATATAAAAACTGCTACTGTAGCCGAACGCTTCAACCAAGAAGAACAAAATTTGGTGAGCCAAGTGGGATTATTGAACTGATCATTCCCATCACCTATCATCAAGATTGGGTGAAAAAATACTTGCTGGTATTTCGGAAACTCGTAATTTTTTTGAAGCTTGGCAACCCCTCTCAATGAAAGTGCTTTTCCACAGTCTGTGCCTAGGGCTACTTGAAGAGGAAACAAACCATAGACACAAAACTGAGAACTCCTTTAATTTGTCAAGATTCAAAGAGCTACTAGAAACCATGTTGTATTTAGAGTTCCAAATTCATCTATCTATATAGGAGAGAACAGAGTGAACCCTAAAAATAAAAACTGCTACTGTAAACGAACACTTCAACCTAGAAGATCAAAATTTGGTGAGCCAAGTGGGATTTGTATACTGATCATTACCACCATGTATCATCAATTTTGGGTGAAAAAATATTTGCTGGTATTTCGGAAACTCATAATTTCTTGAAAGGTTGGCAACCCCTTTCAATGAAAGTGATTTTCCACAGTCTCGCCATAGGGCTACTTGAAGAGGAAACAAACCCTAGAGACAAAACTGAGATCTATTTTTTTGTCAAGTTTCAAAGAGCTACTACAAACCATGTTGGATTTAGAGTTCCAAATTCATCTATCTATATAGGAGAGTACAGAGGGATACCTAAAAATATAAAATGCTACTGTAAACGAACGATTCAAACTATAAGAACAAAATTTGGTGAGCCAAGTGTAATTTGTACCGATCATTACCACCAAGCATCATCAAGATTTGGTGAAAAAATATTTGCTGGTATTTCGGAAACTCGTAATTTCTTGAAAGGTTGGCAACCCCTTTCAATGAAAGTGATTTTCCACAGTCTCGCCATAGGGCTACTTGAAGAGGAAACAAACCCTAGAGACAAAACTGAGATCTATTTTTTTGTAAAGTTTCAAAGAGCTACTACAAACCGTGTTGTATTTAGAGTTCCAAATTTATCTATCTATATAGGAGAGTACAGAGGGAAACCTAAAAATATAAAATGCTACTGTAAACGAACGATTCAACCTATAAGAACAAATTTGGTGAGCCAAGTGGAATTTGTGTACCGATCATTACCACCAAGCATCATCAAGTTTGGGTGAAAAAATATTTGCTGGTATTTCGGAAACTCGTTATTTCTTGGAAGCTTGGCAAACCCTTTCAATGAAAGTGCTTTTCCACATTCTGTGCCTAGTTCTACTTGAAGAGGAAACAAAAAAACCGTAGAGACAAAACTGAGAACTCCATTGTTTTGTCAATTTTCAAAGAGCTACTAGAAACCATGTTGGATTTAGAGTTCCAAATTCATCTATCTATATAGGAGAGAACAGAGTGAAACCTAAAAATAAAACTGCTTCTGTAAACGAAACCTTCAACTTATAAGAACAAAATTTGGTGAGCCAAGTGGGATTTATGTACTTGTCATTACCTCTACATATCATCAAGATTGGGTGAAAATATATTTGCTGGTATTTCGAAAACTCGTATTTTCTTGGAAGCTTGGCAACCCCTTTCAATGAAAGTGCTTTTCCACAGTCTCTGCTTAGGGCTACTTGAAGATGAAACAAATCATAGAGACAAAACTGAGACCTACTTTTTTTGGTCAAGTTTCAAAGAGCTACTACAAACCACGTTGGATTTAGAGTTCCAAATTCATCTATCTATATAGGACAGATCAAAGGGAAACCTAAAAATATAAAGTGCTACTGTAAATGAACGCTTCAAACTAGAAGAACAAAATTTGGTGAGTAAAGATGGATTTGTGTACTGATCATTACCACCACGTATGATCAAGATTGGGTGAAAAAATATTTACTGGTAATTTGGAAACTCGTTATTTCTTAGATGCTTGGAAACCCCTCTCAATGAAAGTGCTTTTCCACAGTCTGTGCCTAGAGCTACTTGAAGAGGAAAGAAACCATAGAGACAAAACTGAGAACTCCTTTATTTTGTCAATTTTCAAAGAGCTACTAGAAACCATGTTGGATTTAGAGTCCCAAATTCATCTACCTATATAGGAGAGAACAGAGTGAAACCTAAAAAATGAAAACTGCTTTTGTAACCAAACCTTCAACGTAGAAGAACAAAATTTTTTGAGCCAAGTAGGATTTATGTACTTGTCATTACCTCTATGTATCATCAAGATTGGGTGAAAAAATATTTGCTGGTGTTTCGGAAACTCCTTATTTCTTGGAAGCTTGGCAACCCCTTTCAATGAAAGTGCTTTTCCACAGTTTCTGCTTAGGGCTTCTTGAAGAGGAAAGAAATCAGAGAGACAAAACTGAGAACTACTGTTTTTTTCAAGTTTCAAAGAGCTACTGCAAACCATTTTGGATTTAGAATTCCAAATTCATCTATCTTTATAGGAGAAAACAGAGGGAACCTAAAAATTTAAACTGCTACTGTAAACGAATGCTTCAAATTAGAAGAACAAAATTTGCTGAATCAAGTGGGATTTGTGTACCGATCATTACCAACACGTATGATAGATTGATAGATTGGGTGAAAAAATATTTGCTGGTATTACGGAAACTCATAATTTCTTGGAGATTGGCAACCCCTTTCAATGAAAGCGCTTTTCCAAAGTCTCTGCTTAAGGCTACTTTAAGAGGAAACAAACCATTGAGAAAAAACTGAGAACTCCTTTTTTTTGTCAAGTTTCAAAGAGCTACTACAAACCATGTTACATTTAGAGTTCCAAATTCATCTATCTATATAGGAGAGAACAGAGGAAACCTAAATATAAAAACTGCTACTGTAGACGAACGCTTCAACCTAGAAGAACAAAATTTGGTGAGCAAAGTGGGATTTGTGTACTTGTCATTACCACCACGTATCATCAGGATTTGAAAAAATATTTGCTGGTATTTCGGAAACTCGTAATTTCTTAGAAGCTTGGAAACCCCTCTCAATGAAAGTGCTTTTCCGCAGTCTGTGAAGAGGGCTACTTGAAGAGGAAACAAACCATAGACACAAAACTGAGAACTCCTTTATTATGTCAAGTTTCAAAGAGCTACTACAAACCATGTTGGATTTAGAGTTCCAAATTCATCTATCTATATAGGAGAGAACAGAATGAAACCTAAATATAAAAAAGTGCTACTGTAGAAGAACGCTTCAACCTAGAAGAACAGAATTTGGTGAGCCAAGTGGGATTTGTGAACTGATCATTACCACCACGTATCATCAAGATTGGGTGAAAAAATATTTGCTGGTATTTCGGAACCTCGGTAATTTCTTAGAAGCTTGTAAACCCCTCTCAATGAAAGTGCTTTTCCGCAGTCTGTGCCTAGGGCTACTTGAAGAGGAAAGAAACCATAGAGACAAAACTGAGAAGTCCTCTATTTTTTCAAGTTTCAAAGAGCTACTACAAACCATGTTGGATTTAGAGTTCCAAATTCATCTATCTATATATGAGAGAACAGAGTGAAACCTAAAAATAAAACTGCTACTGTAAAGGAACGCTTCAACCTAGAAGAACAAAATTAGGTGAGCCAAGTGGGATTTGTGTACTTATCATTACCACCACGTATCATCAGGATTGGTTCAAAAAATATTTGCTGGCATTTCAGAAACTCGGTAATTTCTTAGAAGCTTGGCAACCCCTTTCAATGAAAGTGCTTTTCCAAAGTCTCTGCTTAAGGCTACTTTAAGAGAAAACAAACCACAGAGACAAAACTGAGAACTCCTTTTTTTTTGTCAAAATTCAAAGAGCTACTACAAAACATGTTGGATTTAGAGTTCCAAATTCACGTATCTATATAGGAGAAAAAAGAGGGAAACCTAAATATAAAAACTGCTACTGTAGACGAACGCTTCAACCAATAAGAACAAAATTTGGTGAGCCATGTGCGATTTGTGTACTTTTTATTACCAAAAAAATCATCAAGATTGGGTGAAAAAATATTTGCTGGTATTTCGGAAACTCGTTATTTCTTAGAAGCTTGGAAATCCCTCTCAATGAAAGTGCTTTTCTGCAGTCTGTGAATAGGGCTACTTGAAGAGGAAACAAACCATAGAAACAAAAGTGAGAACTCCTTTATTATGTCAACTTTCAAAGAGCTACTACAAACCATGTTGGATTTAGAGTTCCAAATTCATCTATCTATATAGGAGAGAACAGAATGAAACCTAAATATAAAAAGTGCTACTGTAGACGAACGCTTCAACCTAGAAGAACAAAATTTGGTGAGCCAAGTGGAATTTGTGTACTGATCATTACCACCAAGTATCATCAAGATTGGGTGAGAAAATATTTTCTGGTATTTCGGAAACTCGTTATTTCATAAAAGCTTGGCAACCCCTCTCAATGAAAGTGCTTTTCCACAGTCTGTGCCTAGGGCTACTTGAAGAGGACACAAACCATACAGACAAAACTGAGATCTACTTTTTTTCGTCAAGTTTCAAAGAGCTACTACAAACCATGTTGGATTTAGAGTTCGAAATTCATCTATCTATATAGGAGAGAACAGAGTGAAACCTATAAATATAAACTGCTATTGTAAACGAACTCTTCAAACTAGAAAACAAAATTTGGTGAGTCACGTGGGATTTGTGTACCGATCATTACTACCAACTATCATCAAGATTGGGTGAAAAAATATTGGCTGGTGTATGGGAAACTCGTTATTTCTTAAAAGCTTGGAAACCCCTCTCAATGAAAGTGCTTTTCCACAGTCTGTGGAAAGGGCTAGAGAAGTTCCAAATTAATCTATCTATATAGGAGAGAACAGAGTGAAACCTAAATATTAAAACTGCTACTGTAGACGAACGCTTCAAGCTAGAAGAACAAAATTTGGTGAGCCATGTGGGATTTGTGTACTGATCATTACCACCACGTATCATCAAGATTGGGTGAAAAAATATTTGCTGGTATTTCGGAAACTCGTAATTTCTTAGAAGCTTGGAAACCCCTATCAATGAAAGTGCTCTTCCGCAGTCTGTGAATAGGGCTAGTTGAAGAGGAAACAAACCATAGACACAAAACTGAGAACTCCTTTATTATGTCAAGTTTCAAAGAGCTACTACAAACCATGTTGGATTTAGAGTTCCAAATTCATCTATCTATATAGGAGAGAATAGAATGAAACCTAAATATAAAAAGTGCTACTGTAGACGAACGCTTCAACCTAGAAGAACAGAATTTGGTGAGCCAAGTGGGATTTGTGAACTGATCATTACCACCACGTATCATCAAGATTGGGTGAAAAAATATTTGCTGGTATTTCGGAACCTCGGTATTTCTTAGAAGCTTGGAAACCCATCTCAATGAAAGTGCTTTTCCGCAGTCTGTGCCTAGGGCTATTTGAAGAGGAAAGAAACCATAGAGACAAAACTGAGAAGTCCTCTATTTTTTCAAGTTTCAAAGAGCTACTACAAACCATGTTGGATTTACAGTTCCAAATTCATCTATCTATATAGGAGAGAACAGAGTGAAACCTAAAAATAAAAACTGCTATTTTAAAGGAACGCTTCAACCTAGAAGAACAAAATTTGGTGACGAAAATTGGGATTTGCGTACTGTCATTACCATCACGTATCATGAAGATTGGGTGAAAAAATATTTGCTGGTATTTCAGAAACTTGTTATTTATTAGAAGCTTGGAAACCCCTGTCAATGAAAGTTCTTTTCCACAGTCTGTGCCTAGGGCTACTTGAAGAGGAAACAAACCTTAGAGACAAAACTGAGAACTGCTTTATTTTGTCAAGTTTCAAAGAGCTACTGCAAACCATGTTGGATTTAGAGTTCCAAATTCATCTATCTATATAGGAGAGAACAGAGTGAAACCTAAAAATAAAAACTGCTACTGTAAAGGAACGCTTCAACCTAGAAGAACTAAATTAGGTGAGCCAAGTGGGATTTGTGTACTAATCATTACCACCACGTATCATCAGGATTGGTTCAAAAAATATTTGCTGGCGCTTCAGAAACTCGTAATTTCTTGGAAGCTTGGCAACGCCTTTCAATGAAAGTGCTTTTCCAAAGTCTCTGCTTTAGGCTACTTTAAGAGGAAACAAACCATAGAGACAAAACTGAGAACTCCTTTTTTTTGTCAAAATTCAAAGAGCTACTACAAAACATGTTGGATTTAGAGTTCCAAATTCATGTATCTATATAGGAGAAAAAAGAGGGAAACCTAAATATAAAAACTGCTACTGTAGCCGAACGCTTCAACCAAGAAGAACAAAATTTGGTGAGCCATGTGCGATTTGTGTACTTTTTATTACCAAAAAAATCATCAAGATTGGGTGAAAAAATATTTGCTGGTATTTCGGAAACTCGTTATTTCTTAGAAGCTTGGAAATCCCTCTCAATGACAGTGCTTTTCCGCAGTCTGTGAATAGGGCTACTTGAAGAGGAAACAAACCATAGAAACAAAAGTGAGAACTCCTTTATTATGTCAAGTTTCAAAGAGCTACTACAAACCATGTTGGATTTAGAGTTCCAAATTCATCTATCTATATAGGAGAGAACAGAAGGAAACCTAAATATAAAAAGTGCTACTGTAGACGAACGCTTCAACCTAGAAGAACAAAATTTGGTGAGCCAAGTGGGATTTGTGTACTGATCATTAACAACAAGTATCATCAAGATTGGGTGAGAAAATATTTGCTGGTATTTCGGAAACTCGTTATTTCATAAAAGCTTGGCAACCCCTCTCAATGAAAGTGCTTTTCCACAGTCTGTGCCTAGGGCTACTTGAAGAGGACACAAACCATACAGACAAAACTGAGAACTAATTTTTTTGGTCAAGTTTCAAAGAGCTACTACAAACCATGTTGGATTTAGAGTTCGAAATTCATCTATCTATATAGGAGAGAACAGAGTGAAACCTATAAATATAAACTGCTATTGTAAACGAACTCTTCAAACTAGAAAACAAAATTTGGTGAGTCAAGTGGGATTTGTGTACCGATCATTACTACCAACTATCATCAAGATTGGGTGAAAAAATATCGGCTGGTATATGGGAAACTCGTTATTTCTTAAAAGCTTGGCAACCCCTCTCAATGAAAGTGCTTTTCCACAGTCTGTGAAAAGGGCTACATGAAGTTCCAAATTAATCTATCTATATAGGAGAGAACAGAGTGAAACCTAAATATAAAAACTGCTACTGTAGACGAACGCTTCAACCTAGAAGAACAAAATTTGGTGAGCCAAGTGGGATTTGTGTACTGATCATTACCACCACGTATCATCAAGATTGGGTGAAAAAATATTTGCTGGTATTTCGGAAACTCGTTATTTCTTAGTAGCTTGGCAACCCCTCTCAATGAAACTGCTCTTCCACAGTCTGTGCCTCGCGCTACTTGAAGAGGAAACAAACCATAGAGACAAAACTGAGAACTCCTTTATTTTCTCACGTTTCAAAGAGCTACTACAAACCATGTTGCACTTAGAGTTCCATATTCATCTATTTATATACGAGAGAACAGAGTGAAACATAAAAATAAAAAGTGCTACTGCAAAGAAGCTTCAACCTAGAAGAACAAAATTTGGTGAGCCAAGTGGGATTTGTGTACTTGTCATTACCACTACGTACCATCAAGATTGGTTGAAAAAAAAATTGTTGGTATTTCGGAAACTAGTAATTTCTTGGAAGCTTGGCAACCTCTTTCAATGAAAGTGCTTTTCCAAAGTCTCTGCTTAAGGCTTCTTTAAGAGGAAACAAACCATACAGACAAAACTGAGAACTCCTTTTTTTTGTCAGGTTTCAAAGAGCTACTATAAACCAAGTTGGATTTAGACTTCCAAATTCATCTATCTATATAGGAGAGAACAGAGGGAAACCTAAATATAAAAACTGCTACTGTAGACGAACGCTTCAACCTAGAAGAACAAAATTTGGTGAGCCAAGTGGGATTTGTGTACTAATCATTATCACCAAGTAGCATCAAGATTGGGTGAAAAAATATTTGCTGGTATTTCGGACACTCGTTATTTCTAAGTTCTTGGATAACCCCTCTCAATGAAAGTGCTTTCCGACAGTCTGTGCCTTGGGCTACGTGAAGAGGAAACAAACCATAGAGACAAAACTGAGAACTCCTGTATCTTTTCAAGTTTCAAAGAGCTACTACAAACCATGTTGGATTTAGTGGTCCAAATTCATCTATCTATATAGGAGAGAACAGAGTGAAACCTAAAAATAAAAAACTACTATTGTAAAGGAACGCTTCAACCAAGAAGAACAAAATTTTGTGAGCCAAGTGGGATTTGTGTACTTGTCATTACCACCACGTATCATCAAGATTGGGTGAAAAAATATTTGCTGGTATTTCGGAAACTCGTTATTTCTTAGAAGCTTGGCAACCCCCCTCAATGAAAGTGCTGGTCCACAGTCTGTTGGTAGGGCTACTTGAAGAGTAAACAAACAATAGAGACAAACCTGAGAACTGCTTTATTTTGTCAAGTTACAAAGACCTACTGCAATCCATGTTGGATTTTCAGTTCCAAATTAATCTATCTATATAGGAGAGAACAGCATGAAACCTAAATATAAAAACTGCTACTCTAGATGAACGCTTCAACCTAGAAGAACAAAATTTGGTGAGCCAAGTGGGATTTGTGTACTGATCATTACCACCACGTATCATCAAGATTGGGTGAAAATATATTTTCTGGTATTTCGGAAACTCGTTATTTCTAAGTAGCTTGGCAACCCCTCTCAATGAAACTGCTGTTCCACAGTCTGTGCCTAGGGCTACTTGAAGAGAAAACAAACCATAGAGACAAAACTGAGAACTCCTTTATTTTGTCAAGTTTCAAAGAGCTACTACAAACCATGTTGGACTTAGAGTTCCATATTCATCTGTTTATATACGAGAGAACAGAGTGAAACCTAAAAATAAAAAGTGCTACTGTAAAGGAAAGCTTCAACCAAGAAGAACAAAATTTGGTGAGCCAAGTGGGATTTGTGTACTGATCATTAACAACAAGTATCATCAAGATTGGGTGAGAAAATATTTGCTGGTATTTCGGAAACTCGTTATTTCATAAAAGCTTGGCAACCCCTCTCAATGAAAGTGCTTTTCCACAGTCTGTGCCTAGGGCTACTTGAAGAGGACACAAACCATACAGACAAAACTGAGAACTAATTTTTTTGGTCAAGTTTCAAAGAGCTACTACAAACCATGTTGGATTTAGAGTTCGAAATTCATCTATCTATATAGGAGAGAACAGAGTGAAACCTATAAATATAAACTGCTATTGTAAACGAACTCTTCAAACTAGAAAACAAAATTTGGTGAGTCAAGTGGGATTTGTGTACCGATCATTTCTACCAACTATCATCAAGATTGGGTGAAAAAATATCGGCTGGTATATGGGAAACTCGTTATTTCTTAAAAGCTTGGCAACCCCTCTCAATGAAAGTGCTTTTCCACAGTCTGTGAAAAGGGCTACATGAAGTTCCAAATTAATCTATCTATATAGGAGAGAACAGAGTGAAACCTAAATATAAAAACTGCTACTGTAGACGAACGCTTCAACCTAGAAGAACAAAATTTGGTGAGCCAAGTGGGATTTGTGTACTGATCATTACCACCACGTATCATCAAGATTGGGTGAAAAAATATTTGCTGGTATTTCGGAAACTCGTTATTTCTTAGTAGCTTGGCAACCCCTCTCAATGAAACTGCTCTTCCACAGTCTGTGCCTCACGCTACTTGAAGAGGAAACAAACCATAGAGACAAAACTGAGAACTCCTTTATTTTCTCACGTTTCAAAGAGCTACTACAAACCATGTTGCACTTAGAGTTCCATATTCATCTATTTATATACGAGAGAACAGAGTGAAACATAAAAATAAAAAGTGCTACTGCAAAGAAGCTTCAACCTAGAAGAACAAAATTTGGTGAGCCAAGTGGGATTTGTGTACTTGTCATTACCACTACGTACCATCAAGATTGGTTGAAAAAAAATTGTTGGTATTTCGGAAACTAGTAATTTCTTGGAAGCTTGGCAACCTCTTTCAATGAAAGTGCTTTTCCAAAGTCTCTGCTTAAGGCTTCTTTAAGAGGAAACAAACCATACAGACAAAACTGAGAACTCCTTTTTTTTGTCAGGTTTCAAAGAGCTACTATAAACCAAGTTGGATTTAGACTTCCAAATTCATCTATCTATATAGGAGAGAACAGAGGGAAACCTAAATATAAAAACTGCTACTGTAGACGAACGCTTCAACCTAGAAGAACAAAATTTGGTGAGCCAAGTGGGATTTGTGTACTAATCATTATCACCAAGTAGCATCAAGATTGGGTGAAAAAATATTTGCTGGTATTTCGGACACTCGTTATTTCTAAGTTCTTGGATAACCCCTCTCAATGAAAGTGCTTTCCGACAGTCTGTGCCTTGGGCTACGTGAAGAGGAAACAAACCATAGAGACAAAACTGAGAACTCCTGTATCTTTTCAAGTTTCAAAGAGCTACTACAAACCATGTTGGATTTAGTGGTCCAAATTCATCTATCTATATAGGAGAGAACAGAGTGAAACCTAAAAATAAAAACTACTATTGTAAAGGAACGCTTCAACCAAGAAGAACAAAATTTTGTGAGCCAAGTGGGATTTGTGTACTTGTCATTACCACCACGTATCATCAAGATTGGGTGAAAAAATATTTGCTGGTATTTCGGAAACTCGTTATTTCTTAGAAGCTTGGCAACCCCCCTCAATGAAAGTGCTGGTCCACAGTCTGTTGGTAGGGCTACTTGAAGAGTAAACAAACAATAGAGACAAACCTGAGAACTGCTTTATTTTGTCAAGTTACAAAGACCTACTGCAATCCATGTTGGATTTTCAGTTCCAAATTAATCTATCTATATAGGAGAGAACAGCATGAAACCTAAATATAAAAACTGCTACTCTAGATGAACGCTTCAACCTAGAAGAACAAAATTTGGTGAGCCAAGTGGGATTTGTGTACTGATCATTACCACCACGTATCATCAAGATTGGGTGAAAAAATATTTTCTGGTATTTCGGAAACTCGTTATTTCTAAGTAGCTTGGCAACCCCTCTCAATGAAACTGCTGTTCCACAGTCTGTGCCTAGGGCTACTTGAAGAGAAAACAAACCATAGAGACAAAACTGAGAACTCCTTTATTTTGTGAAGTTTCAAAGAGCTACTACAAACCATGTTGGACTTAGAGTTCCATATTCATCTGTTTATATACGAGAGAACAGAGTGAAACCTAAAAATAAAAAGTGCTACTGTAAAGGAAAGCTTCAACCAAGAAGAACAAAATTTGGTGAGCCAAGTGGGATTTGTGTAATGATCATTACCACCAAGTATCATCAAGATTGGGTGAAAAAATATTTGCTGGTATTTCGGAAACTCGTTATATCTTTGAAGCTTCGCAACACTTCTCAATGAAAATGCTTTTCCACAATCTGTGCCTAGGGCTACTTAAAGAGAAACAAACCATAGAGACAAAACTGAGTACTCCTTTATTTTGTCTAGTTTCAAAAAGCTACTACAAACCATGTTGGATTTAGAGTTCCAAATTCATCTGTCTATATAAGACAGAACAGAGTGAAACCTAAAAATAAAAACTGCTACTGTAAAGGAACACTTCAACATAGAAGAACAAAATTTGGTGAGCCAAGAGGGGTTTGCGTACTTGTCAATACCACCACGTATCATCAAGATTGGGTGAAAAAATATATCCTGGTATTTCGGAAACTCGTTATTTCTTGGACGCTTGGCAACCCCTTTCAATGAAAGTGCTTTTCCGCAGTCTGTGCCTAGGGCTACTTGAAGAGGAAACAATACATAGATACAAAACTGAGAACTCCTTTATTTTGTCAAAGTCAAAGAGCTACTAAAAACCATGTTGGATTTAGACTTCCAAATTCATCTATCTATATAGGACAGAACAGAGTGAAACCTAAAAATAAAAACTGCTACTGTAAAGGAACGCTTCAACCTAGAAGAACAAAATTTGGTGAGCCAAGTGGGATTTGTGTACTTGTCATTACCACCACGTATCATCAAGATTCGGTGAAAAAAATATTTGCTGGTATTTCGGGAACTCGTTTTATTCTTAGAAGCTTGGCAACCCCTCTCAATGAAAGTGCTTTTCCACAGTCTGTGCCTAGGGCTACTTTAAGAGGAAACAAACCATAGAGACAAAACTGAGAACTCCTTTATTTTGTCAAGTTTCAAAGAGCTACTACAAACCAGGTTGGATTTAGAGTTCCAAATTCATTTATCTATATAGGAGAGAACAGAGGGAACCCTAAAAATAAAAACTGCTACTGTAAAGAACACTTCAACCTAGAAGAACAAAACTTGGTGAGCCAAGTGCGATTTGTGTACTTCTCATTACCACCACATATCATCAAGATTGGGTGAAAAAATATATGCTGGTATTTCGGAAACTCGTAATTTTTTGGAAGCTTGCCAACCCCTTTCAATGAAAGTGCTTTTCCACAGTCTCTGCATAGGGCTACTTGAAGAGGAAACAAACCATAGAGAAAAAACTGAGAACTCCTTTATTTTGTCAAGTTTCAAAGAGCTACTACAAACCATGTTGTATTTAGAGTTCCAAATTCATCTATCTATATAGGAGAGAACAAATTGAAACCTAAAAAATAAAAACTGCTATGTGAACGAACGCTTCAACCTAGAAGAACACGATTTAGTGAGCCAAGTGGGATTTGTGTACTGACCATTACCAGCAAGTATCATCAAGTTTGGTGAAAAAATGTTTGCTGGTATTTCGGAAACTAGTTCTATCTTAGTAGCTTGGCAACCCCTCTCAATGAAAGTGCTTTACCACAGTCTGTGCCTAGGGCTACTTTAAGAGGAAACAAACCATAGAGAAGCAACTGAGAACTCCATATATTTTTTCAAGTTTCAAAGTGCTACTACAAACCATGTTGGATTTAGAGTTCCAAATTCATTTATCTATATAGGAGAGAACAGAGTGAAACCTAAAAATGAAAACTGCTACTGTGAAGGAACGCTTCAACCTAGAAGAACAAAATTTGGTGAGCCAAGAGGGATTTGTGTACTTGTCACTACCACCACGTATCATCAATATTGGGTGAAAAAATATTTGCTGGTATTTCGGAAACTCATTATTTCTTGGAAGCTTAGCAACCCCTTTCAATGAAATTGCTTTTAAACAGTCTGTGCCTAGGGCTACTTGAAGAGGAAACAAACCATAGAGACAAACCTGAGAACTCCTTTATTTTGTCAAGTTTCCAAGAGCTACTACAAACCATGTTGGATTTAGCGTTCCAAATTCATCTATCTATGTAGAAGAGAACAGAGTGGAACCAAAATAAAAAACTGCTACTGTAGACTTATGCTTCAACCTGGAAGAACAAAATTTCGTGAGCCAATTGGGATTTGTGTACTGATCATTACCACCACGTATCATCAAGATTCGGTGAAAAAATATTTGCTTGTATTTCGGAAACTAGTTATTTCTTAGAAGCTTGGCAACCCCTCTATATGAACGTGCTTTTCCACAGTCGGTGCTAGGGCTACTTGAAGAGGAAACAAACCATAGAGACAAAACTGAGAACTGCATTATTTTGTCAAGTTTCAAAGAGGTACTGCAAACCATGCTGGATTCAGAGTTCCAAATTCATCTATCTATATAATAGAGAACAGAGAAAAACCTAAATATAAAAACTGATATTTTAGACGAACGCTTCAACCTGGAACAACAAAATTTGGTGAGCCAAGTGGGATTTGTGTACTGATCATTACCACCAAGTATCATCAAGTTTGGTGAAAAAATGTTTGCTGGTATTTCGGAAACTCGTTCTATCTTAGTAGCTTGGCAACCCCTCTCAATGAAAGTGCTTTACCACAGTCTGTGCCTAGGGCTACTTTAAGAGGAAACAAACCATAGAGAAGCAACTGAGAACTCCATATATTTTTTCAAGTTTCAAAGTGCTACTACAAACCATGTTGGATTTAGAGTTCCAAATTCATCTATCTATATAGGAGAGAACAGAGTGAAACCTAAAAATGAAAACTGCTACTGTGAAGGAACGCTTCAACCTAGAAGAACAAAATTTGGTGAGCCAAGAGGGATTTGTGTACTTGTCACTACCACCACGTATCATCAATATTGGGTGAAAAAATATTTCCTGGTATTTCAGAAACTCGTTATTTCTTAGAAGCTTGGCAACCCCTCTCAAGGAAAGTGCTTTTCCACAGTCTGTGCCTAGGGCTACTTGAAGAGGAAACAAACCATAGAGATGAAACTGAGAACTCCTTTATTTTGTCAAGTTTCAAAGAGCTACTACAAACCATGTTGGATTTAGAGTTCCAAATTCATCTATCTATGTATGAGAGAACAGAGAGAAACCTAAAAATAAAAACTGCTACTGAAAACGAACGCTTCAACATAGAAGAACAAAATTTGGTGAGTCAAGTGGGATTTGTGTACCGATCATTAACACCAAGTATCATCAAGATTGGGTGAAAAAATATTTGCTGGTATTTCGGAAACTCGTAATTTCTTGGAAGCTTGGCAACCTCTCAAAGAAAGTGCTTTTCCACCGTTTGTGCCTGGGGCTACTTGAAGAGTAAACAAACCATTGCGACAAAACTGAGAACTCCTTTATTTTGTCAGGTTTCAAAGAGCCACTACAAACCATGTTGGATTTAGAGTTCCAAATTCATCTATCGATATAAGAGAGAACAGAGTGAAACCTAAACATAAAAACTGCTCCTGTAGACGAACGCTTCAACCTAGAAGAACAAAAATTGGTGAGCCAAGTGGGATTTGTGTACTGATCATTACCACCAAGTATCATCAAGATTGGGTGAAAAAATATTTGCTGGTATTTCGGAAACTCGTAATTTCTTGGAAGCTTGGCAACCCCTATCAATGAATGTGCTTTTCCACAGTCACTGCTTAGGGCTATTGAAGCGGAAAGAAATCATAGAGACAAAACTGAGAACTCCTTTATTTTGTCAAGTTTCAAAGAGCTACTACTAACCATGTTGGATTTAGAGATCCAAATTCATCTATCTATATAGGAGAGAACAGAGTGAAACCTAAACATAAAAACTGCTATTGTAAACGAACACTTCAACGTAGAAGAACAAAATTTTGTGAGCCAAGTGGGATTTGTAGCCTTGTCATTACAACCACGTATCATCAAGAGTAAGTGAAAAAATATTTGCTGGTATTCCAGAAACTCGTAATTTCTTGGAAGCTTGGCAACCCCTCTCAATGAAAGTGCTTTTCCACAGTCTCTGCTTAGGGCTACTTGAAGCGGAAACAAATCATAGAGACAAAACTGAGAACTCCTTTATTTTGTCAACTTTCAAAGAGCTACTACAAACCATGTTGGATTTAGAGTTCCAAATTTATCTATCCATATAGGAGAGAACAGAGTGAAACCTAAATATAAAAACTGCTACTGTAGACGAACGCTTCAACCTAGAAGAACAAAATTTGGTGAGCCAAGTGGGATTTGTGTACTGATCATTACCACCAAGTGTCATCAAGTTTGGGTGAAAAAATATTTGCTGGTATTTCGGAAACTCGTTATTTCTTAGACGCTTGGCAATTTCCTCAATGAAAGTGCTTTTCCACAGTCTGTGCCTAGGCATACTTGAAGAGGAAACAAACCATAGAGACAAAACTGAGTACTTCTTTATTTTTTCAAGTTTCAAAGGGCTACTACTAACTATGTTGGATTTAGAGTCCAAATTCATCTATCTACATAGGAGAGAACAGAGTGAAACCTAAAAATAAAAACTGCTACTGTAAAGGAACGCTTCAACCCAAAGAAGAAAATTTGGTGAGCCAAGTGGGATTTGTGTACTTGTCATTACCACCACGTATCATCAAGATTGGGTGAAAAAATATTTGCTGGTAGTTCGGAAACTTGTTATTTCTTAGAAGCTTGGCAACCCCTCTCAGTGAAAGTGCTTTTCCACAGTCTGTGCCTAGGGCTACTTGAAGAGGAAACAAACCATAGAGACAAAACTGACTATTCCTTTATTTTGTCTAGTTTCAAAAAGCTACTACAAACCATGTTGGATTTAGAGTTCCAAATTCATCTATCTATATAAGAGAGAACAGAGTGAAACCTAAAAATAAAAACTGCTACTGTAAAGGAACACTTCAACCTAGAAGTCAAAATTTGGTGAGCAAAGAGGGATTTGTGTTCTTGTCAATACCACCACGTATCATCAAGATTGGGTGAAAAAATATTTCCTGGTATTTCGGAAACTCGTTATTTCTTAGAAGCTTGGCAACCCCTCTCAAGGAAAGTGCTTTTCCACAGTCTGAGCCTAGGGCTACTTGAAGAGGCAACAAACAATAGAGACGAAACTGAGAACTCCTTTATTTTGTCAAGTTTCAAAGAGCTACTGCAAACCATGTTGGATTTAGAGTTCCAAGTTCATCTATCTATATAATAGAGAACAGAGTTAAATCTAAATATATAAACCGCTATTTTAGATGAACGCTTCAACATAGAAGAACAAAATTTGGTGAGCCAAGTGGGATTTTTTTACTGATCATTACCACCAAGTATCATTAAGATTGGGTGAAAAAATATTTGCTGGTAGTTCAGAAACTCATTATTTCTTTGAAGCTTGGCAACCCCTCTCAATGAAAGTGCTTTTCCACAGTCTGTGCCTAGGGCTACTTGAAGAGAAACAAACGATAGAGACAAAAATGAGAACTCCTTTAATTTGTCAAGTTTCAAAAAGCTACTACAAACCATGTTGAATTTAGAGTTCCGAATTTATCTATCTATATAAGAGAGAACAAAGTGAAACCTACATATAAAAAATGCTACTGTAGACGAACGCTTCAACCTAGAAGAACAAAATTTGGTGAGCCAAGTGAGATTTGTGTTCTGATCATTACCACCAAGTATCATCAAGATTGGGTGAGAAAATATTTGCTGGTATTTCGGAAACTCGTTATTTCTTAGAAGCTTGGCAACTTCCTCAATGAAAGTGCTTTTCCACAGTCTGTGCCTAGGCCTATTGAAGAGGAAACAAACCATAGAGACAAAACTGAGAACTCCTTTATTTTTTCAAGTTTCAAAGGGCTACTACTAACGATGTTGGATTTAGAGTTCCAAATTCATCTATCTACATAGGAGGGTACAGAGTGAAACCTAAAAATAAAAACTGCTACTGTAAAGGAACGCTTCAACCTAGAAGAACAAAATTTGGTGAGCCAAGTGGGATTTGTGTACTTGTCATTACCACCACGTATCATCAAGATTGGGTGAAAAAATATTTGCTCGTATTTCGCAATCTCGTAATTTTTTGGAAGCTTGTCAACCCCTTTCAATGAAAGTGCTTTTCCACAGTCTCTGCATAGGGAATAATTGAAGAGGAAACAAACCAAAGAGACAAAACTGAGAACTCCTTTTTTTGTCAAGTTTTAAAGAGCTACTTCAAACCATGTTGGATTTAGAGTTCCAAATTCATCTATCTATATAGGAGAAAACAGAGGTAAACCTAAATATAAAAATTGCTACTGTAGACGAAGGCTTAAACCAAGAAGAACAAAATTTGGTGAGCCAAGTGGGATTTGTGTACTGATCATTACCACCAAGTATCATCAAGATAGGGTGAAAAAATATTTCCTGGTATTTCTGAAACTCGTTATTTCTTGGAAGCTTGGCAACCCCTTTCAATGAAAGTGCTTTTTCACAGTCTCTGCTTAGGGCTACTTGAAGAGGAAAGAAACCATAGAGACAAAACTGAGAACTCCTTTTTTTTGTCAAGATTCAAAGAGCTACTACAAACCATGGTGGATTTAGTGTTCCAAATTCATCTATCTATATAATATAGAACAGAGGAAAACCTAAATATAAAACTGATATTTTAGACGAACGCTTCAACCTAGAAGAACAAAATTTGGTGAGCCAAGTGGGATTTGTGTACTGATCATTACCACCAAGTGTCATCAAGTTTGTGTGAAAAAATATTTGCTGGTATTTCGGATACTCGTTATTTCTTAGAAGCTTGGCAACTTCCTCAATGAAAGTGCTTTTCCACAATCTGTGACTAGGCCTACTTGAAGAGGAAACAAACCATAGAGACAAAACTGAGAACTCCTTTATTTTTTCAGTTTCAACGGGCTACTCCTAACCATGTTGGATTTAGAGTTCCAAATTCATCTATCTATATAGGAGAGAACAGAGTGAAAGCTAAAAATAAAAACTGCTACTGTAAAGGAACGCTTCAACCTAGAAGAACAACATTTGGTGAGCCAAGTGGGATTTGAGTACTTGTTATTACCACCACGTATCATCAAGTTTGGGTGAAAAAATATTTGCTGGTAGTTCGGAAACTCGTTATTTCTTAGAAGCTTGGCAACCCCTCTCAATGAAAGTGCTTTTCCACAGTCTGTGCCTAGGGCTACTTGAAGAGGAAACAAACCATAGAGACAAAACTGAGTACTCCTTTATTTTGTCTAGTTTCAAAAAGCTACTACAAACCATGTTGGATTTAGAGTTCCAAATTCATCTGTCTATATAAGAGAGAACAGAGTGAAACCTAAAAATAAAAACTGCTACTGTAAACGAACACTTCAACATAGAAGAACAAAATTTGGTGAGCCAAGAGGGGTTTGCGTACTTGTCAGTACCACCACGTATCATCAAGATTGGGTGAAAAAATATTTCCTGGTATTTCAGAAACTCGTTATTTCTTGGACGCTTGGCAACCCCTTTCCATAAAAGTGCTTTTTCACAGTCTGTGCCTAGGGCTACTTGAAGAGGAAACAAACCATAGAGACAAAACTGAGAACTCCTTTATTTTGTCAAGTTTCAAAGAGCTACTACAAACCATGTTGGATTTAGGGTTCCAAATTCATCTATCTACATATAAGAGAACAGAGTGGAATCTAAATATAAAAACTGCTACTGTAGACGAACGCTTCAACCAAGAATAACAAAATTTGGTGAGCCATGTGGTATTTGTGTACTGATCATTACCACCAAGTATCATCAAGATTGGGTGAAAAAATATTTGCTGGTATTTCGGAAACTAGTTATTTCTTGGAAGCTTGGCACCCCCTTTCAATGAAAGTGCTTTTCCACAGTCTCTGCTTAGGGCTACTTGAAGAGGAAACAAACCATAGAGACAAAACTGAGAACTCCTTTTTTTTTGTCAGGGTTCACAGAGCTACTACAAACCATGTTGTATTTAGAGTTCCAAATTCATCTATCTATATAGGAGAGAACAGATCGAAACCTAAATATGAAAACTGCTTCTGTAGACGAACGCTTCAAAGTAGAAGAACAAAATTTGGTGAGCCAAGTCGGAATTGTGTACTGATCATTACCACCAAGTATCATCAAGATTGCGTGAAAAAATATTTGCTGGTATTTCGGAAACTCGTTCTTTCTTAGAAGATTTGCAACCCCTCTCAATGAAAGTGCTTTTCCACAGTCTGTGTGTAGGGCTCTTTGAAGAGGAAACAAACCATAGAGAAAAAACTGAGAACTGCTCTATTTTTTCAAGTTTCAAAGAGTTACTACTAACCATGTTGGATTTAGAGTTCCAAATTCATCTATCTATATAGGAGAGAACAGAGTGAAACCTAAAAATATAAACTGCTACTGTAAAGGAACGCTTCAACCTAGAAGAACAAAATTTGGTGAGCCAAGTGGGATTTGTGTACTTGTCATTACCACAACGTATCATCAAGATTCGGTGAAAAAAATATTTGCTGGTATTTCAGAAACTCGTTATTTATTAAAGCTTGGCAACCCCTCTCAATGAAAGTGCTTTTCCACAGTCTGAGCCTAGGGCTACTTGAAGACGAAAACAACCATGGAAAAAAAACTGAGAACTCCTTTATTTTGTCAAGTTTCAAAGAGCTACTACAAACCATGTTGGATTTAGAGTTCAAATTCGTCTATCTATGTAGGAGAGAACAAAGGGAAACCTAAAATTAAAACTGGAACTGTAAAGGAACACTTCAATTTAGAAGAACAAAATTTGGTGAGCCAAGTGCGATTGGTGTACTTGTCATTACCACCACGTATCATCAAGTTTGGGTGAAAAAATATTTGCTGGTATTTCAGAAACTCGTAATTTTTTGGAAGATTGCCAACCCCTTTCAATGAAAGTGCTTTTCCACAGTCTCTGCATAAGGCTACTAGAAGAGGAAACAAACCATAGAGACAAAACGGAGAAATCCTTTTTTTTGTCAAGTTTCAAAGAGCTACTACAAACCATGTTGGATTTAGAGTTCCAAATTCATCTATCTATATAGGAGAGAACAGAGTGAAACCTAAATATAAAAACTGCTACTGTAGACGAACGCTGAAACCAAGAACAAAACTTGGTGAGCCAAGAGGGATTTGCGTACTTGTCAATACCACCACGTATCATCAAGATTGGGTGAAAAAATATTTCCTGGTATTTCGGAAACTCGTTATTTCTTAGAAGCTTGGCAACCCCTCTCAATGAAAGTGCTTTTCCACAGTCTGTGCCTAGGGCTACTTGAAGAGGAAACAATCCATAGATACAAAACTGAGAACTCCTTTATTTTGTCAAAGTCAAAGAGCTACTACAAACCATGTTGGATTTAGTGTTCCAAATTCATCTATCTATATAGGACAGAACAGAGTGAAACCTAAAAATAAAAACTGCTACTGTAAAGGAACGCTTCAACCTAGAAGAACAAATTTGGTGAGCCAAGTGTGATTTGTGTACTTGTCATTACCACCACGTATCATCAAGATTGAATGAAAAAAATATTTGCTGGTATTTCGGAAACTCGTAATTTCTTGGAAGCTTGGCAACCCCTTTCAATGAAAGTGCTTTTCCACAGTCTCTGCTTACGGATACTTGAAGAAGAAACAAATCATAGAGAAAAAACTGAGAACTCCTTTATTTTGTCAAGTTTCAAAGAGCTACTACAAACCATGTTGGATTTAGAGTTCCAAATTCATCTATCTATATAGGAGAGAACAGAGGGAAACCTAAAATTATAATCTGCTACTGTAAACAAACGCTTCAAACTAGAAGAACAAAATTTGGTTTGTCAAGTGGGATTTGTGTACCGATCATTACCACCAAGTATCATCAAGATTGGGTGAAATAATATTTGCTGGTATTTCGGAAACTCGTTTTTTTAGCAGCTTGGCAACCCCTCTCAATGAAAGTGTTTTTCCACAGTCTGTGCCTAGGGCTACTTAAAGAGGAAACAAACCATAGAGAAAAAACTGAGAACTACATTACTTTGTCAAGTTTCAAAGAGCTACTTCAAACCATGTTGAATTTAGTGTTGCAAATTCATGTATCTATATAAGAGAGAACAGAGTGAAACCTACATATAAAAACTGTGACTGAAGACGAACGCTTCAACCTAGAAGAACGAACTTTGATGAGCCAAGTGAGATATGTGTACTGATCATTACCACCAAGTATCATCAAGATTTGGTGAAAAAATATTTGCTGGTATTTCGGAAACTCGTTATTTCTAAGAAGCTTGGCAACCCCTCTCAATGAAATTTCTTTTCCACAGTCTGTGCCTAGGGTTACTTGAAGAGGAAACAAACCAGAGAGACAAAACTGTGAACTCCTTTATTTTGTCATGTTTCAGAGAGCTGCTACAAACCATGTTGGATTTAGAGTTCCAAATTAATCTATCTATGTACATAGGAGAGAACAGAGGGAAACCTAAAAATATAAACTGCTACTGTAAACGAACGCTTCAAACTACAAGAACAAAATTTGGTGAGTCAAGTTGGATTTGTGTACCGATCATTACCACCAACTATCATCAAGATTGGGTGAAAAAATATTTGCTGGTGTTTCGGAAACTCGATATTTCTTGGAAGCTTGGCAACCCCTTTCAATTCAAATGCTTTACGACAGTCTGTGCCTAGAGCTACTTGAAGAGGAAACAAACCATAGAGAAAAAAACTGAGAACTACATTATTTTGTCAAGTTTCAAAGAGTTACTTCAAACCATGTTGAATTTAGTGTTGCAAATTCATATATCTATATAAGAGAGAACAGAGTGAAACCTACATATAAAAACTGTGACTGTAGACGAACGCTTCAACCTAGAAGAAGGAACTTTGATGAGCCAAGTGGGGATATGTGTACTGATCATTACCACCAAGTATCATCAAGATTGGGTGAAAAAATATTTGCTGGTATTTCAGAAACACGTTATTTCTTAGAAGCTTGGCAAACCCTTTCAATGAAATGCTCTTCCACAGTCTGTGCCTAGGACAACTTGAAGAAGAAACAAACCATAGGGAAAAAACTGAGAACTCCTTTATTTTGTTAAGTTTCAAAGAGCTACTACAAATAATGTTGGATTTAGAGTTCCAAATTCATCTATCTATATACGATAGAACAAAGTGAAACCTAAAAATAAAAACTGCTACTGTAAACGAAAGCTACAACCTAGAAGAACAAATTTGGTGAGCCAAGTGAGATTTGTGTACTTGTCATTACCACCACGTATCATCAAGATTGAATGAAAAAAATATTTGCTGGTATTTCGGAAACTCGTAATTTCTTGGAAGCTTGGCAACCCCTTTCAATTCAAATGCTTTACGACAGTCTGTGCCTAGGGCTACTTGAAGAAGAAACAAACCATAGAGACAAAACTGAGAACTTCTTTATTTTGTCAAGTTTCAAAGAGCTACTACAAACCATGTTGTATTTAGCGTTCCAAATTCATCTATATATATAAAAGAGAACAGAGTAAAACCTACATATAAAAACTGCTACTGTAGACGAACGCTTAAACCTAGAAGAACATAATTTGGTGAGCCAAGTGGGATTTGTGTACTGATCATTACCACCATGTATCATCAAGATTAAGTGAAAAATATATGCTGGTATTTCGGAAACTCGTTATTTTTTAGAGGCTTGGCAACCCCTCTCAATGAAAGTGCTTTTCCACAGTCTGTGCCTACGGCTACTTAAAGAGGAAACAAACCATAGAGAAAAAACTGAGAATTACATTATTTTGTCAAGTTTCAAAGAGTTACTTCAAACCATGTTGAATTTAGTCTTGCAAATTCATCTATCTATATAAGAGAGAACAGAGTGAAACCTACATATAAAAACTGTGACTGTAGACGAACGCTTCAACCTAGAAGAACGAACTTTGATGAGCCAAGTGGGATATGTGTACTGATCATTACCACCCAATATCATCAAGATTGGGTGAAAAAATATTTGCGGGTATTTCGGAAACTCGTTATTTCTAAGAAGCTTGGCAACCCTCTCAATGAAATTTCTTTTCCCACAGTCTGTGCCTAGGGTTAATTGAAGAGGAAAGAAACCAGAGAGACAAAACTGTGAACTCCTTTATTTTGTCAAGTTTCAAAGAGCTACTACAAACCATGTTGGATTTAGAGTTCCAAATTAATCACCTATATAGGAGAGAACAGAGGGAAACCTAAAAATATAAACTGCTACTGTAAAACGAACGCTTCAAACTACAAGAACAAAATTTGGTGAGTCAAGTGGGATTTGTGTACCGATCATTACCACCAATTATCATCAAGATTGGGTGAAAAAATATTTGCTGGTATTTCGGAAACTCGTTATTTCTTGGAAGCATAGCAACATTTTTCAATGAAAGTGCTTTTCCACAGACTGTGCCTAGGGCTTATTGAAAAGGAAACAAGCCAAAGAGACAAAACTGAGAACTTCTTTATTTTGTCAAGTTTCAAAGAGCTACTACAAACCATGTTGGATTCAGAGTTCCAAATTTATCTATCTATATAGGAGAGAACAGAGGGAAACCTAAATATTATAACTGCTACTGTAGACGTACGCTTCAACCTAGAAGAAGAAGAAATTTGGTGAGCCACGTGGGATTTGTGTACTGATCATTACCACCAGGTATCATCAAGATTGGGTGAAAAAATATTTGCTTGTATTTCCGAAACTCGTTATTTCTTAGAAGCTTGGCAACCCCTCACATTAAAACTGCTTTTCCACAGTCTGTGCCTAGGGCTACTTAAAGAGGAAACAAACCATAGAGACAAAACTGAGAACTCCTTTATTTTGTCAAGTTTCAAAGAGCTACTACAAACCATGTTGGATTTAGAGTTCCAAATTCATCTATCTATATAGGAGAGACCAGAGTGAAACCAAAATATAAAAACTGCTACTGTAGACGAACGCTTGAACCGAGAAGAACAAAATTTGGTAAGCCAAGTGGGATTTGTGTAATGATCATTACCACCAAGTATCATCAAGATTGGGTGTAAAAATATTTGCTGGTATTTCAGAAACTCGTTATTTCTTAGAAGCTTGGCAACCCCTCTCAATGAAAGTTCTTTTCCACAGTCTCTGCCTAGGGCTACTTGAAGATGAAACAAATCATTGAGACAAAACTGAGAACTTCTTTATTTTGTCAAGTTTCAAAGAGCTACTACAAACCATGTTGGATTTAGAGTTCCAAATTCATCTATCTATATAAGAGAGAACAGAGGGAAACCTAAAAATATAAACTGCTACTGTAAACCAACGCTTCAAACTAGAACAGCAAAATTTGGGGAGTCAAGTGTGATTTGTGTACCGATCATTACCACGAAGTATCATCAAATTGGGTGAAAAAATATTTGCTGGTATTTCGGAAACTCGATATTTCTTGGAAGCTTGGCAACCCCTTTTAATTCAAATGCTTTACGACAGTCTGTGCCTAGGGCTACTTGAAGAAGAAACAAACCATAGAGACAAAACTGAGAACTTCTTTATTTTGTCAAGTTTCAATGAGCTACTACAAACCATGTTGTATTTAGCGTTCCAAATTCATCTATATATATAAAAGAGAACAGAGTAAAACCTACATATAAAAACTGCTACTGTAGACGAACGCTTAAACCTAGAAGAACATAATTTGGTGAGCCAAGTGGGATTTGTGTACTGATCATTACCACCACGTATCGTCAAGATTAAGTGAAAAATATATGCTGGTATTTCGGAAACTCGTTATTTTTTAGAGGCTTGGCAACCCCTCTCAATGAAAGTGCTTTTCCACAGTCTGTGCCTACGGCTACTTAAAGAGGAAACAAACCATAGAGAAAAAACTGAGAACTACATTATTTTGTCAAGTTTCAAAGAGTTACTTCAAACCATGTTGAATTTAGTCTTGCAAATTCATCTATCTATATAAGAGAGAACAGAGTGAAACCTACATATAAAAACTGTGACTGTAGACGAACGCTTCAACCTAGAAGAACGAACTTTGATGAGTAAAGTGGGATATGTGTACCGATCATTACCACCAATTATCATCAAGATTGGGTGAAAAAATATTTGCTGTTATTTCAGAAACTCGTTATTTCTTGGAAGCATAGCAACATTTTTCAATGAAAGTGCTTTTCCACAGACTGTGCCTAGGGCTAATTGAAAAGGAAACAAACCAAAGAGACAAAACTGAGAACTTCTTTATTTTGTCAAGTTTAAAAGAGCTACTACAAACCATGTTGGATTCAGAGTTCCAAATTTATCTATCTATATAGGAGAGAACAGAGGGAAACCTAAATATTATAACTGCTACTGTAGACGTACGCTTCAACCTACAAGAAGAAAATTTGGTGAGCCACGTGGGATTTGTGTACTGATCATTACCACCAAGTATCATCAAGATTGGGTGAAAAAATATTTGCTGGTATTTCGGAAACTCGATATTTCTTGGAAGCTTGGCAACCCCTTTCAATTCAAATGCTTTACGACAGTCTGTGCCTAGGGCTACTTGAAGAAGAAACAAACCATAGAGACAAAACTGAGAACTTCTTTATTTTGTCAAGTTTCAAAGAGCTACTACAAACCATGTTGTATTTAGCGTTCCAAATTCATCTATATATATATAAAAGAGAACAGAGTAAAACCTACATATAAAAACTGCTACTGAAGACGAACGCTTATACCTAGAAGAACATAATTTGGTGAGCCAAGTGGGATTTGTGTACTGATCATTACCACCACGTATCATCAAGATGAAGTGAAAAATGTATGCTGGTATTTCGGAAACTCGTTATTTTTTAGAAGCTTGCAACCCCTCTCAATGAAAGTGCTTTTCCACAGTCTGTGCCTACGGCTACTTAAAGAGGAAACAAACCATAGAGAAAAAACTGAGAACTACATTATTTTGTCAAGTTTCAAAGAGTTACTTCAAACCATGTTGAATTTAGTCTTGCAAATTCATCTATCTATATAAGAGAGAACAGAGTGAAACCTACATATAAAAACTGTGACTGTAGACGAACGCTTCAACCTAGAAGAACGAACTTTGATGAGCCAAGTGGGATATGTGTACTGATCATTACCACCCAATATCATCAAGATTGGGTGAAAAAAATATTTGCTGGTATTTCGGAAACTCGTTATTTCTAAGAAGCTTGGCAACCCCTCTCAATGAAATTTCTTTTCCACAGTCTGTGCCTAGGGTTAATTGAAGAGGAAAGAAACCAGAGAGACAAAACTGTGAACTCCTTTATTTTGTCAAGTTTCAAAGAGCTACTACAAACCATGTTGGATTTAGAGTTCCAAATTAATCAACCTATATAGGAGAGAACAGAGGGAAACCTAAAAATATAAACTGCTACTGTAAACGAACGCTTCAAACTACAAGAACAAAATTTGGTGAGTCAAGTGGGATTTGTGTACCGATCATTACCACCAATTATCATCAAGATTGGGTGAAAAAATATTTGCTGGTATTTCGGAAACTCGTTATTTCTTGGAAGCATAGCAACATTTTTCAATGAAAGTGCTTTTCCACAGACTATGCCTAGGGCTTATTGAAAAGGAAACAAACCAAATAGACAAAACTGAGAACTTCTTTATTTTGTCAAGTTTCAAAGAGCTACTACAAACCATGTTGGATTCAGAGTTCCAAATTTATCTATCTATATAGGAGAGAACAGAGGGAAACCTAAATATTATAACTGCTACTGTAGACGTACGCTTCAACCTACAAGAAGAAAATTTGGTGAGCCACGTGGGATTTGTGTACTGATCATTACCACCAGGTATCATCAAGATTGGGTGAAAAAATATTTGCTTGTATTTCCGAAACTCGTTATTTCTTAGAAGCTTGGCAACCCCTCTCATTAAAACTGCTTTTCCACAGTCTGTGTCTAGGGCTACTTAAAGAGGAAACAAACCATAGAGACAAAACTGAGAACTCCTTTATTTTGTCAAGTTTCAAAGAGCTACTACAAACCATGTTGGATTTAGAGTTCCAAATTCATCTATCTATATAGGAGAGACCAGAGTGAAACCAAAATATAAAAACTGCTACTGTAGACGAACGCTTGAACCGAGAAGAACAAAATTTGGTAAGCCAAGTGGGATTTGTGTAATGATCATTTCCACCAAGTATCATCAAGATTGGGTGTAAAAATATTTGCTGGTATTTCAGAAACTCGTTATTTCTTAGAAGCTTGGCAACCCCTCTCAATGAAAGTTCTTTTCCACAGTCTCTGCCTAGGGCTACTTGAAGATGAAACAAATCATTGAGACAAAACTGAGAACTTCTTTATTTTGTCAAGTTTCAAAGAGCTACTACAAACCATGTTGGATTTAGAGTTCCAAATTCATCTATCTATATAAGAGAGAACAGAGGGAAACCTAAAAATATAAACTGCTACTGTAAACCAACGCTTCAAACTAGAACAGCAAAATTTGGGGAGTCAAGTGTGATTTGTGTACCGATCATTACCACGAAGTATCATCAAATTGGGTGAAAAAATATTTGCTGGTATTTCGGAAACTCGATATTTCTTGGAAGCTTGGCAACCCCTTTCAATTCAAATGCTTTACGACAGTCTGTGCCTAGGGCTACTTGAAGAAGAAACAAACCATAGAGACAAAAACTGAGAACTTCTTTATTTTGTCAAGTTTCAATGAGCTACTACAAACCATGTTGTATTTAGCGTTCCAAATTCATCTATATATATAAAAGAGAACAGAGTAAAACCTACATATAAAAACTGCTACTGTAGACGAACGCTTAAACCTAGAAGAACATAATTTGGTGAGCCAAGTGGGATTTGTGTACTGATCATTACCACCACGTATCGTCAAGATTAAGTGAAAAATATATGCTGGTATTTCGGAAACTCGTTATTTTTTAGAGGCTTGGCAACCCCTCTCAATGAAAGTGCTTTTCCACAGTCTGTGCCTACGGCTACTTAAAGAGGAAACAAACCATAGAGAAAAAACTGAGAACTACATTATTTTGTCAAGTTTCAAAGAGTTACTTCAAACCATGTTGAATTTAGTCTTGCAAATTCATCTATCTATATAAGAGAGAACAGAGTGAAACCTACATATAAAAACTGTGACTGTAGACGAACGCTTCAACCTAGAAGAACGAACTTTGATGAGTAAAGTGGGATATGTGTACCGATCATTACCACCAATTATCATCAAGATTGGGTGAAAAAATATTTGCTGTTATTTCAGAAACTCGTTATTTCTTGGAAGCATAGCAACATTTTTCAATGAAAGTGCTTTTCCACAGACTGTGCCTAGGGCTAATTGAAAAGGAAACAAACCAAAGAGACAAAACTGAGAACTTCTTTATTTTGTCAAGTTTAAAAGAGCTACTACAAACCATGTTGGATTCAGAGTTCCAAATTTATCTATCTATATAGGAGAGAACAGAGGGAAACCTAAATATTATAACTGCTACTGTAGACGTACGCTTCAACCTACAAGAAGAAAATTTGGTGAGCCACGTGGGATTTGTGTACTGATCATTACCACCAAGTATCATCAAGATTGGGTGAAAAAATATTTGCTGGTATTTCGGAAACTCGATATTTCTTGGAAGCTTGGCAACCCCTTTCAATTCAAATGCTTTACGACAGTCTGTGCCTAGGGCTACTTGAAGAAGAAACAAACCATAGAGACAAAACTGAGAACTTCTTTATTTTGTCAAGTTTCAAAGAGCTACTACAAACCATGTTGTATTTAGCGTTCCAAATTCATCTATATATATAAAAGAGAACAGAGTAAAACCTACATATAAAAACTGCTACTGAAGACGAACGCTTATACCTAGAAGAACATAATTTGGTGAGCCAAGTGGGATTTGTGTACTGATCATTACCACCACGTATCATCAAGATGAAGTGAAAAATGTATGCTGGTATTTCGGAAACTCGTTATTTTTTAGAAGCTTGCAACCCCTCTCAATGAAAGTGCTTTTCCACAGTCTGTGCCTACGGCTACTTAAAGAGGAAACAAACCATAGAGAAAAAACTGAGAACTACATTATTTTGTCAAGTTTCAAAGAGTTACTTCAAACCATGTTGAATTTAGTCTTGCAAATTCATCTATCTATATAAGAGAGAACAGAGTGAAACCTACATATAAAAACTGTGACTGTAGACGAACACTTCAACCTAGAAGAACGAACTTTGATGAGCCAAGTGGGATATGTGTACTGATCATTACCACCCAATATCATCAAGATTTGGGTGAAAAAATATTTGCTGGTATTTCGGAAACTCGTTATTTCTAAGAAGCTTGGCAACCCCTCTCAATGAAATTTCTTTTTCCACAGTCTGTGCCTAGGGTTAATTGAAGAGGAAAGAAACCAGAGAGACAAAACTGTGAACTCCTTTATTTTGTCAAGTTTCAAAGAGCTACTACAAACCATGTTGGATTTAGAGTTCCAAATTAATCAACCTATATAGGAGAGAACAGAGGGAAACCTAAAAATATAAACTGCTACTGTAAACGAACGCTTCAAACTACAAGAACAAAATTTGGTGAGTCAAGTGGGATTTGTGTACCGATCATTACCACCAATTATCATCAAGATTGGGTGAAAAAATATTTGCTGGTATTTCGGAAACTCGTTATTTCTTGGAAGCATAGCAACATTTTTCAATGAAAGTGCTTTTCCACAGACTGTGCCTAGGGCTTATTGAAAAGGAAACAAACCAAATAGACAAAACTGAGAACTTCTTTATTTTGTCAAGTTTCAAAGAGCTACTACAAACCATGTTGGATTCAGAGTTCCAAATTTATCTATCTATATAGGAGAGAACAGAGGGAAACCTAAATATTATAACTGCTACTGTAGACGTACGCTTCAACCTACAAGAAGAAAATTTGGTGAGCCACGTGGGATTTGTGTACTGATCATTACCACCAGGTATCATCAAGATTGGGTGAAAAAATATTTGCTTGTATTTCCGAAACTCGTTATTTCTTAGAAGCTTGGCAACCCCTCTCATTAAAACTGCTTTTCCACAGTCTGTGCCTAGGGCTACTTAAAGAGGAAACAAACCATAGAGACAAAACTGAGAACTCCTTTATTTTGTCAAGTTTCAAAGAGCTACTACAAACCATGTTGGATTTAGAGTTCCAAATTCATCTATCTATATAGGAGAGACCAGAGTGAAACCAAAATATAAAAACTGCTACTGTAGACGAACGCTTGAACCGAGAAGAACAAAATTTGGTAAGCCAAGTGGGATTTGTGTAATGATCATTTCCACCAAGTATCATCAAGATTGGGTGTAAAAATATTTGCTGGTATTTCAGAAACTCGTTATTTCTTAGAAGCTTGGCAACCCCTCTCAATGAAAGTTCTTTTCCACAGTCTCTGCCTAGGGCTACTTGAAGATGAAACAAATCATTGAGACAAAACTGAGAACTTCTTTATTTTGTCAAGTTTCAAAGAGCTACTACAAACCATGTTGGATTTAGAGTTCCAAATTCATCTATCTATATAAGAGAGAACAGAGGGAAACCTAAAAATATAAACTGCTACTGTAAACCAACGCTTCAAACTAGAACAGCAAAATTTGGGGAGTCAAGTGTGATTTGTGTACCGATCATTACCACGAAGTATCATCAAATTGGGTGAAAAAATATTTGCTGGTATTTCGGAAACTCGATATTTCTTGGAAGCTTGGCAACCCCTTTCAATTCAAATGCTTTACGACAGTCTGTGCCTAGGGCTACTTGAAGAAGAAACAAACCATAGAGACAAAACTGAGAACTTCTTTATTTTGTCAAGTTTCAATGAGCTACTACAAACCATGTTGTATTTAGCGTTCCAAATTCATCTATATATATAAAAGAGAACAGAGTAAAACCTACATATAAAAACTGCTACTGTAGACGAACGCTTAAACCTAGAAGAACATAATTTGGTGAGCCAAGTGGGATTTGTGTACTGATCATTACCACCACGTATCGTCAAGATTAAGTGAAAAATATATGCTGGTATTTCGGAAACTCGTTATTTTTTAGAGGCTTGGCAACCCCTCTCAATGAAAGTGCTTTTCCACAGTCTGTGCCTACGGCTACTTAAAGAGGAAACAAACCATAGAGAAAAAACTGAGAACTACATTATTTTGTCAAGTTTCAAAGAGTTACTTCAAACCATGTTGAATTTAGTCTTGCAAATTCATCTATCTATATAAGAGAGAACAGAGTGAAACCTACATATAAAAACTGTGACTGTAGACGAACGCTTCAACCTAGAAGAACGAACTTTGATGAGTAAAGTGGGATATGTGTACCGATCATTACCACCAA